>NW_028190742.1:605000-760967 GCF_048542155.1 Nylanderia fulva | reverse complement strand
ACCCGCTTGATTGTCGGCGAACCTTTTGTTCTTAATAATTCGCAGAATTATCTTATCTTATCTTCGGAGAAAATTTAGATATCCAATTGTCGGCGCTCAGCCTGAAACGGCGGCAGCCATTCGCAGAATTTTTATCTTATCTTGTTTATGAAAACTTAGATACCGCTCAAGCTTATCTTATCTTGGATTTTCGGAGAAAATTTATGAAAACTTTGATACCTTACAAAGACGCCGCTTATTTTATCTTTGATACCTTACAAAGACGCCGCTTATCTTATCTTATCTTGTTTATGAACATATCAGGTAACATGATCCCCCCCCGTCGACCACCCAAACCTACCAGATGAGCGACTGATGAGCATCTCCGTGCAACCAGCAAGGTCCCCAGAGAGATCCCATCACATCAGGGACGGCAGTCACCTGAAAGATGTAAATATGTACATAGCATAATTAAATTCGTAAGTTTAGGTTAAGCGATCGCGTCCAGACGTTTTTATTTACGATGCATCTTGGAGGAGTGTTCGCACTGGATTCACACTTGCAGCGAGGTAATAAGCTAAAAACCGCGTTAACTAAAACTCCAGCGCAATTGACTAACTAAGGTAAAATCGCAAGATGCGATAGAAGTATGTTGGAACTGAGATCATTAGTCCAAATCATTAAGAGGTCAAATACAAGTGTGATCCCGGAGCGAATGACTCTCCAAAGCCAGTTTTAGTTTTTATCAATTTTACCGAGAAGTCAAGCGATGACTTGGACGCTTAATTATAAGTCATAATATAAGATAATATAAAAACACAAAAACATAAAATAAAAACTAACCCTAAAATCGTCTCAGCGAACATCCGAAAGAACAAAGGTCTAGATCGGGTTCCCGATGATCTGGAACCCTACACTCAATCAAAACCTGAGTCTTCGTTCAAACATAAGTGATCTAGGAGTTGAACAGCATCCCAAGTCAATTTTGGACGTACGCCCAAAAGACAGGATGAAATAATAAGATATACTTGACCTACATCGGATGCCCGCTGAGCCGAGCGCAAAAAGATAAATACGTTTAGATATATCATTAATCGTAAAATATACTCTCTTAATTAAATTAGGTATATAGCCGATAGGCTAATTTTTATTGTCGAATGAACGAGCCTCCCGAATGATGAAACATTAATTTGATGTTTGTTTACTTGTAAATAGTTATTTACTTATATTAATATTTTTTAGTTGATCATTCGAGACAGTCGTTTCTTCGCAAATAAACTTGTGGCGATAAATTAGTATAATAATTTATTTTAGTTATTTATGGAACACCCACAAGAATAATTTATGTTATTATTTATTTAATAAGTTATTTAGCATGTTTATGTGATAGTGAACCTGTCCCGAGCATCAGGACACGATAATAGAGCGATAACCAAAAATTGGTTAAATAGGAACTCTTGTCGAACGCACCTTACATTAATAAAATGCGAAATAGGAACTCTCGCTGAACCCGCGCTACACTACCGCGCAGCGATTCGCGCTGAGCCCAGAGGTGGGGCGGCGCTCCGCGATTGGCCGGCGGGCCAAAGGTAGGGCAAGCGCGAAGCGGCTATATAAGTCGGGAGCGATCATCCCTCGACACAGTCAGCACGGTACGGACTCAATCGCACAGTCAGACATAGTCTGCACGGTTCGAACACAGTCGTACTTACGAAAGCGTCGACTTTGTCTTACGCTTATCGTGATTCGGGATAACGCGAGTGGCAGTCGTGATTATACCGTATCTAGGCGAGTAGCATCTTTGCGTGCGAAAGTTGTGCGACTTGTCCGGGACAATACTGTCTCGTTAATTTCGTTCGATCAGTGTATTCGCGTGCAACTGCTAGACAAGCCACGGCAAATCTAGTCCGCGATAAAATCACAATCGATACGAAACCGTTTAACGAATGCGCAAACTAATAGGCGGCATAACGCTTGTCGCAAGCGAACTGATCGCGAGTGTTTGTGAACGGTAAAATAAACCGTCGTGCGGATATCAAACGTGTGTAATCCGTAGCCATTGTTCAGAGTTCAAGCGGAGGACGCTATTGAATAAACATTCTTAGTGAAACCTAAAAAACCGTGATCTGTTACTTACCTACGTATCCGTTTCCCACGTCGTATCTCCTTCGGGTGTGAATCCGTTCCTAGGACGTAGAAATAGTCCGTCGGTATCCTGAAATCAAAGGAGAGAAAGCAATTAGTCAAGTTCCTGCGAATTTCCATTGTTCGCACTCACCTGACGCAACATCGACCTGCGTCGCAGCGGCGGCCATCTTCAAAGGACGGCGCGGCACACATCAAGGACGGCTCGAGCCTGGCGGCATCACAGAGCGTACCTACATCAAAGGAACACTTTGGCTACTTCCACCTTCTTACTTGTTTAGGTCAAAGTAAGTGGCGACCATCAAAGGTGAAAGCGGGACGTCTGTTGGCTGGTAAGTCGGACGGAGGGCCATTTCTCTCACACCGTTCGGTCACAGTGAAATAGCGTATATCGTAACGTCGCCGTTAGTATTGCCTGATCATTAGCCCGTGGTTTTCGACACACCGAAATCCCAAATCCCACGTGGCGACCGTGACAGCCGTCGAAACGTAATTCGACGGTCCTTTTGGATAGAATCGATAATTTTCGGAAACGAGCCGCGATGGTTCACAAATCCTTCGTGACGACCGTCACAGCCGTCGAAATATAATTCGATGGTTCTTTTGGATTGAACCTCAAATCTTCGGACAAGATTCATCTAAACCCACGGAAGGGTAAAACATAAACCCCGCGTGGCGATAGTGATCCTTTTAGATAGAATCTGTAGTTTTCGGATACGAACCACAATGGTCCAATAATCCCATGTGGCGTCCGTACTAAAATCTTCGGACATACAAACCGCGATTGCCAAAATCCACGCGGCGATCGGGACAGCCGTCGAAAAGTAACTCGACAAATCTAAATTCACAAAACCTACGTAGCGACCGGAAATATCCAAATCCCACGTAGCAACTGTAACAACCGTCGTAAAATAACGCGACATTTAATATGTTTTTAGATAAAATCCGAAATTTTCCGATAAGATTGAAACAAAGTCACGTACGGTTACCGAATACATCAAAGGTAAACCGCGCTTAACACGTCAATAGGATAGGGCTTGCAAACACGAGTCAAATAAAAAAAAAATCTGTTCGCGAAAATAAAAACAAAGGTTACGCGAAGTACGCGAAAATTATGTAGCGTCAGTAACATACCGCGACAGTAAATTTTTGATCGAAAAATCACTAAACTATTAACGCGTATAATTCTTATCATAAGTATCGCGCATTTTCAAATTAGATTAAATTCGAAATGAAAATATACTTGATCGAAAAATCATTAAACTATTTACGCGTATAATTCTTATCAAAAGTATCGCGTGTCTTTCAAATTAGATTAAATTCGAAACGAAAGAAGTTTGATCGAAAAATCATTAAACTACTAACGCGTATAATTCTTATTATAAGTATCGCACATTTTCAAATTAGATTAAATTCGAAATGAAAATAAATCTGATCGAAAAATCATTAAACTATTATCGCGTATAATTCTTTAACAAAAGTATCGCGAATTTTCAAAGTAGATTAAATTCGAAACGAAAATATGTTTGATCGAAAAATCATAAAACTATTTAAATTGTTTTTCGTATAGATTAAATTCGAAACGAACAAACAAAGAGTTAGTCACCCTTGCCTGAAACGGTGGTGCATCGAATACAAATCGTTTCGTGCGAAGATAAATATCCGAAACGATCGCGAAAAGATAAATTCGCATCCGACGGCAAACGTTCGTGAAAGTTAAGTCCGAAACGAACCGAAATAAATAAAACCGCCGTCAATTTAATGATTCATAAAGTTTTCTCGTGAATTATAAGACGCGTATCGATCATATCAAATTCGTTAAAATAACTACCGGTTACATCTCTGCAAAGACGTGAAGATATGTAGCGACTGGGACAAACCGTAGTGAAATAAAACGGATAAATAACCAACAATTTTGTATGGAATGTAAATGCACAATTAATACACTCGCCAATAAAAGAAGACGAAACAAAGCGTGACGTCTGGCACGAAGTGTAGTGCATACAAGAAAATCCCGATTTTCCTTGTATTTTTCCTAATTAACGCAAATAAATAAACGTTGGTTGGCTAATAAAAGAAAGCAAGATATTGCTTAGCCGCTTCATGTTAATTAATTGTGATTTTAGCTAATTTCAGTTAATTACGAAGGAAATTATAAAATTTTCCAAAAAATTGATCGATCAAAAGGCGCGAACCACGAGAATAAACTGCGCAGCAAAAGAAAACCGCGCATCAAAGAAGAACCGCGCATCAAAGATAAACCGCGCAACAAAGGGAAACCGCGCAACAAACGGAAGCCGCGCATCAAAGGCGAAGCCGCGAGTCTACTCGTGTTACGCCGACAAGAAACGCGTACCGCGCAGCGACCGAAAGGTCAAACGGCCACCGTGAACACCTGCGTCAAAATCGAAAGGTCAAACGATTACGACTCAACCAACGGGTGTCCACCAAATAAAATCGCGTTGATTTTAATTAATCGGTTTATTTTCAATTATTCGCGTTATATACCGGGTGATTTGATTATTACAGTCCGTTTTAATATAAAATCATTAAAGTAATCAAAGGTAAAAGGATATTATTAACTAATTAATATTATTAATTCTATAAAACGAATAATAATATTCAAAGCTAACGCAATTTCGCGCAAAAATAAGCTTTTAAATTCGGTTATTAAATTCTACGGCACAATGGATAGAGACGAAGACCAAAAAGTTTTCAAGGGAGTACAACACTCACCTGTCTCAACCCTCAGATCTGGAAAGATCAGGAATCCGATGCATAAGTCCGAGAACAACCTGCGAGGTACTTCAACAACGAAGACACCTTTGGAATTAGCCGAAGAAAAAATCAAAAGCCTAGAGGAAAAACTCGAAACCGCTCTGACGGCATTAAAAAACGCCAACGCCTTGATGTTCCGATGCGATTCGCAGAATTCTGTTGCAGAATCAGGCGATGCTACAAACGTGATCGGCACAAGACAGTACGTCGCTCCGATGAACGGGATTAGGTTACCAAAAGGTGGATGGTTGAAAAATCCTTTTGATGAAATAAGATTTAACGGCAAAACCGAGGATACGAATCCAATGAGATTCTTAAAAAAATTTAATTCGATCGCAACATACGAAGAGATCGATGACCGTGATCTATTACACTTCTTTGGAAGGTGCCTGAAGGACCAAGCATCGATATGGTTCGAGATTCAGGACTTCGCTCACATAAACGAAGCCCGAGACGCGTTTATACAGCACTACTGGGGCGATAACCAGCAAGCTAAATTTCGAGAGAAATTATACATGGGACAGTACCATGCGACGAAGACAAGCAATATGTCCGACTACGCATTGGACTTAGCGAGACAGGCTAAATACCTCGATCCACCCATGGCGGATATCGAAATAATCCGTTGCATCAAGAGACACTTCGAAAAAGATGTTTCGCGCGAGATTAGATGGTCCACCACCAAAAATATATCCGACCTGACTGAAGTCTTAGAAGAAATTCAAGATGAAAAACAGGCAGCTGCTGAAGCTAAAACCGCAAGAGAAAAATCTTCGGAAAAAACAACCAACAAGAGCGCAACCAAAAAGAAGCAAGACACGGCTACATACAATCGCAGACCACAATGGAACGCGAAGAAGAGTCCATATACCGCGAAGGGAGAGCTCAAAGCACTACCCTGGTATGGACAAAACCAGACGAAAAAATCGAAACCTAAAGTGGAGTTTCCAGAATCTGACAGTGATCAGACCCGGAATAAAAACGCAGCGAAATCAAAGGGAGGCAGAAATGCACAAAAAAACTTGAACTTTGAGACGAAAGCGCCGGGAAAAAAGGGAATTTCAGCAATACGGCAGAGAGAATTATCGTCGACGGATTCAATATCCTCTTCGGACGAAAATTCGCAGAGCAGCGAACCGAAAGAGAGATACGAGACCAAACAAGTCTCAATAATGAGAACAAAAAAGATTCTCAAAGATTTGAGCGATGACGACGTCGAAGACAACGACGGACAACCATGTCATCCAATCATCGACCTAAAAATCGGCAAAACCCAGATCAGTGCATTAATCGACACTGGAGCTGAGATATCAGTGATGTCAAAGAACACACTGGAAAGGCTGACAAAAGCCAGAGAAAATTTAGACAGAATCCCAATTCGCAAATGCAAATTAAAAGGAGCATTTGGCGAGCAGGAACTAACAATCGCCTGCAAGATACAAGTTACACTAGACATCGACGACAAGCAGCTGATTCACGAGTTCTACGTAGTGGACAGACTAGCATTTCCGATGGTTCTAGGACACGACATTTTGATCAAATTCAACGCGATAATCAATTATCACGAGGACACATTTGATGTAAAATTCCAAAATGTCAAAACACCTGTCAAATTAATATCATCAATTAGTAGAAAGGAGAAAAGTAGAATAAACGAGCGCAAACAACTGCTCGATAAACAGATTAGACAGTTGGAAAAAGAAAAATTAAGAACAACCAGAAGAATCGCGAAGAAAAAAGAAAACATCTCAAGGCTAGAAAATAGATTACGCGATCTTAAACTGTCTAAAGAAGAGGACAACCCAAATCAAGAAAATTCCGTCAATAGAACCCCATCGACAAAACCAACAAAGTCAAAAAAAGAAGGGGGCACAAAAGAAAAACAAATTAAGAATAAACATACATGGAATAAAAAAACAAACTACAACCAAAAGAGTCAAAAACCAAGAACAAAGTGGATCCATAGCATCTCATTTAAACCAACGAGAAAACCTCTAGAAAAATCAAATCTAGAAGGGGGCAATAAAACAAAGCCACAACCCAATAAATCAACAACTTCGAAAAACGAAGGGGGCAAACAAAACGAATCATTGCAAAACGAACATCAGCAATGTAATAAATGCCAGAGTACAGAGATCCAAGAAATAAACAACCAAATAAAAAGACTATACTCAAAAGCTGCAAAATTCAATTATCTGCGAAAGAAAACTTTCAAAGAAATTGCACAAAAAGAACAGTGCATCAAAAGAATGCAGAAAATCAATACCCAACCGAGACAATCACCGATTAAGAAAAATTACCAATGGAGAAGAAATAACAACGTACAATCTCCTACAATGTCAAAACAACAACAAAAAGACAATAACCAATCTTCCACCTCAACGTCAGAAGAAACATCAACAGAAACTGACGAAATTATTAACCCAAAACCAAGTACTTCTCGAATAGAAGGGGGCAGCCAGGAAAATAAACAACAAAAGGCAACAGAACCCGGAATAATAATTGATAAGGAAGTCAACGAAAGGTTATTGAAATTAATAAATAAGGCAGAAAAATTGCTGGACGATGAAACAACATCTTTCGAACTAGAAACAACTACGGAATCGTCAAGTGATAATTCTACCGAGGCAGAAGAAATCATTCGATTTTTTCAAGCTAAAGAATCTGAAGAACAGCGACAAAAACCATCAAGATATAATCCTACGCGAAAAGCTTCTAGAAAAGTAAAAACTAGAAGGGGGCGTAGAACAACAAACAAAAATTCGAAGAAAAGGAAAAATAAGAAGTAATTCATTTTCCTAATGACTACCTTGTAAATACTTGTAAATATATTAATTATAAAAATAGTAAAATAAGTAGTATTAAAATATTAACTATATTCAGATTTTATATTAAAAATGGGCACGTAAAAAACCCAATAATTAATTTTGATTTATTTGAGTTATTTTATCACTTAAGTGAATAATTTTTTTTAAATATTATTAACAATCAATAATAATTTTTAATAATAGCATTTTCAGTTTATCATAATTAATAATGAAAGGGATATTATAAAACCCAAATATTCTTTTATGTCTTTTAACCTACTTAGAATAAGAAAAATGTAAATAAAAAACTAGTCTTAAGAAACCTTCTAATAAAAATTAGAAGGGGGCAAAAGCTATATAAATAATTAATTTGATTATTAAAGTTACTTACATAAATATATGTACAGCAATAATTTTTTTTTTATTTCAGAAACACAACAATCATGGAAATAAGTAGTTTTTTTTTAGTTATATGTACATAGTTATCACATTAGATATAAGTTTAGCTAAAACTGACATCTTTTATTTTAACTGTAGAATATAGATCTAGCTAAAATGATCTTTATAAACAATAATTAATTTTAAATCAAGATAATGATCAATATTTTAACAAATATTTAATTTTAACAATAAGTATAACATTTTATTTTAACTAAGTAACCTTATGTAAAAAATGTACAATTATACACAGTAGATTTAAGATACTAGAATAAGTTTATATAATAAGATACATAGTTTTAAGTACCGGAAAACCGAAATTCCATTTTTCTGATATAATAGAGATGGAATAATAAACGGACCTAAAATCAAAGAAAGGAGTCAAACACAACACATTCCAATAATTAGTTTCACTCCAACACACAAAACCCAAAATTCGGAAACTTACCTTATAAGACGATCATCCCAGCAAAGTTGAGTCATCCAACTACAGAAGGAAAATCCCAGCTCGAAGAACCTACAAAACAGAAAAGGACAATTAATTCAGAACAGGATTACTTACCAACACAAAATCCGGAATCCAGCGAAGACATCAGCGCGTAGAACCTGAAAAAAGAAAAGAAGAATTAAATAGTTCACACATCCAAACGATTAACAGAAATTATAAATTAACTCGATCACACGAACGATTGATACTGAAAAAAGGAAAACCAGCGAAATATAATTTCATCACCGGACAGACAACATATATCGATAATAACGGAACTCCGCCAGTCGTATCAAGTGACGCAACGAAGCAGCCGAAAGACCGCGTAGAGGGGAAACCTCAAGCAGACGACGCAACGTACCGTGACGTCGCGACAACGCGCAACGGCACATCACAAAGCGACCGCGCATCAATCGAGCAACACGTGCAAATTCGCGAGTGGACAATTTCGACAAGTAGAAAAGAGATACCTGTCAAAATGGATAGTGAGTCCGAAACGCTCAACAACCGAGAGCACGAATTATTAGAGTTGCTGCAAGAAGAACTGAAGCAACGAAAAAACGCGAGAAGAAAGAGACGCATTGCATCGATGGAAAAAGCGCTGAAAAAACTGCGGAAAAAACCAATCACCGATACGGAGAGTGAAGGAGAAGAAATCCTCAACCAACTCAAACAAAGTTTGATTGAGACGAACTCCGAATCCCATACACATGTCGATAAATGCATTCTTGTCAACTATGCAAACGACATCGTAGTGACAGTAACGGGTATGACTAAGATTACTTGCAATAAAGGAATCGAAGCATTATCCAATCTTCCGATCACAATTACTCACGAGATCAATGGGAAAAATGATGCTAAAAAAGTCACAGCTAATTGGGCTGATAAACTTGTTACCGTATTTATGGAAGGCACCAACAGAAATCGGCAATTCATAATTTACGATAACAAAGATCTACGATCGATGATATCAAAAGAAACCGCATCTGCAAATCAACCCGAACAGAATCAAATCGCGAGCAAAGATCCAACAACACCTGAAAATCCAAATACAGCGTCTACGCATGAATCGAGTTTAAGGACGAATTCTAAGAAGAAGGAAGCTGAAGTACGTAATATAATCAAGCACAGTACTCCATCTACATCGTTTGCGAAAACACCTAAGCGCAATAAGGAATTCAGACGTCCTATAATCATCTCGGAATCTGAAGAAGAAGTGGACGAAAATCAGCCACCGAATCATCAAGATCCGCCAAAAACATCTAGTGGCAAACAAAAAGCTACGCCAGGATTGAGGATCAAGAGCGTGCAAAACGTATCGAAGGAACTCAGATGTCTAATTAAAGACGCAGGAGCTCCCAAAGCGATTCTAAAGCGACGTAATAAAAGTAAGGTATCATACGTCGAGCAGTCTTCTCAAGAGTCATCCGACGAAGACAAAATTCAATTGAAAGATCCTAAGCCGAAAAAGACTAAGCGACAGAATAGCGCACAGACACCATCGCCTGAGCAGCCATCTGCGGATTCTGGTAAGATAATTTCAGAAGAATGCATACATACTCCTGAAATAATCGAAGGGGGTATGCCGACCGACCACTGGTCGCGATCCGCAGAAGTCCGCTGCAGTCGAAGCAGGCAAAGACATCATCCCAAATGATCCTGAAGGTGAGACGACAACGATCGCGAGTACCCTAACAACCCAGGATTAAAACCTACCAGATGAGCGACTGATGAGCATCTCCGTGCAACCAGCAAGGTCCCCAGAGAGATCCCATCACATCAGGGACGGCAGTCACCTGAAAGATGTAAATATGTACAAAGCATAATTAAATTCGTAAGTTTAGGTTAAGCGATCGCGTCCAGACGTTTTTATTTACGATGCATCTTGGAGGAGTGTTCGCACTGGATTCACACTTGCAGCAAGTTAATAAGCTAAAAACCGCGTTAACTAAAACTCCAGCGCAATTGACTAACTAAGGTAAAATCGCAAGATGCGATAGAGGTACGTTGGAACTAAAATCATTAGTCCAAATTATTAAGAAGTCAAACACAAGTGTGAACCTGGAGCGAATGACTCTCCAAAGCCATTTTTAGTTTTTATCAATTTTAGTTACCGAGAAGTCAAGCGATGACTTGGACGCTTAATTATAAGTCATAATATAAGATAATATAAAAACACAAAAACATAAAATAAAAACTAACCCTAAAATCGTCTCAGCGAACATCCGAAAGAACAAAGGTCCAGATCGGGTCCCCGATGATCTGGAACCCTACACTCAATCAAAACCTGAGTCTTTGTTCAAACATAAGTGATCTAGGAGTTGAACAGCATCCCAAGTCAATTTTGGACGTACGCCCAAAAGACAGGATGAAATAATAAGATATACTTGACCTACATCGGATGCCCGCTGAGCCGAGCGCAAAAAGATAAATACGTTTAGATATATCATTAATCGTAAAATATACTCTCTTAATTAAATTAGGTATATAGCTGATAGGCTAATTTTTATTGTCGAATGAACGAGCCTCCCGAATGATGAAACATTAATTTGATGTTTGTTTACTTGTAAATAGTTATTTACTTATATTAATATTTTTTAGTTGATCATTCGAGACAGTCGTTTCTTCGCAAATAAACTTGTGGCGATAAATTAGTATAATAATTTATTTTAGTTATTTATGGAACACCCACAAGAATAATTTATGTTATTATTTATTTAATAAGTTATTTAGCATGTTTATGTGATAGTGAACCTGTCCCGAGCATCAGGACACGATAATAGAGCGATAACCAAAAATTGGTTAAATAGGAACTCTTGTCGAACGCACCTTACATTAATAAAATGCGAAATAGGAACTCTCGCTGAACCCGCGCTACACTACCGCGCAGCGATTCGCGCTGAGCCCAGAGGTGGGGCGGCGCTCCGCGATTGGCCGGCGGGCCAAAGGTAGGGCAAGCGCGAAGCGGCTATATAAGTCGGGAGCGATCATCCCTCGACACAGTCAGCACGGTACGGACTCAATCGCACAGTCAGACATAGTCTGCACGGTTCGAACACAGTCGTACTTACGAAAGCGTCGACTTTGTCTTACGCTTATCGTGATTCGGGATAACGCGAGTGGCAGTCGTGATTATACCGTATCTAGGCGAGTAGCATCTTTGCGTGCGAAAGTTGTGCGACTTGTCCGGGACAATACTGTCTCGTTAATTTCGTTCGATCAGTGTATTCGCGTGCAACTGCTAGACAAGCCACGGCAAATCTAGTCCGCGATAAAATCACAATCGATACGAAACCGTTTAACGAATGCGCAAACTAATAGGCGGCATAACGCTTGTCGCAAGCGAACTGATCGCGAGTGTTTGTGAACGGTAAAATAAACCGTCGTGCGGATATCAAACGTGTGTAATCCGTAGCCATTGTTCAGAGTTCAAGCGGAGGACGCTATTGAATAAACATTCTTAGTGAAACCTAAAAAACCGTGATCTGTTACTTACCTACGTATCCGTTTCCCACGTCGTATCTCCTTCGGGTGTGAATCCGTTCCTAGGACGTAGAAATAGTCCGTCGGTATCCTGAAATCAAAGGAGAGAAAGCAATTAGTCAAGTTCCTGCGAATTTCCATTGTTCGCACTCACCTGACGCAACATCGACCTGCGTCGCAGCGGCGGCCATCTTCAAAGGACGGCGCGGCACACATCAAGGACGGCTCGAGCCTGGCGGCATCACAGAGCGTACCTACATCAAAGGAACACTTTGGCTACTTCCACCTTCTTACTTGTTTAGGTCAAAGTAAGTGGCGACCATCAAAGGTGAAAGCGGGACGTCTGTTGGCTGGTAAGTCGGACGGAGGGCCATTTCTCTCACACCGTTCGGTCACATCGGTACCTCTTGTGGAGGTACATCTCATGGCAGTGGGCGGCTGTCAAAAGGGCTTAAGCCCACCGCTCCTAGGGGAGTCCACCCCGAAAAGAAAACAAAATATGGGAGGAAAAACAAAAACAAATGAGGTACAGGTCCAGGCAGCCTCGGATATGTCAGGACCCGGCGGGGAGGGGGGTATAGTCCCGGCCCCCATCCCGTCGTCATCACACGACGGGCGGACGACAAAGCCTGCAAAGGCTTTAGAGGATTCGTATGAGTCCTCTGACTTTTACGAGTCGGAGGACTCATGCGAGTCGGAGGAAGAGGAGGAGGCTGGTGGCATGCGGATATCACGCATGCTCTACCGGTGCGACAGGGACTGCTCCAGGGTCATCCAACGAATTGTGGAGCAGGATGGCATGGATGAGGAGGGGACATTGGAAGTGCTCTACGAGGATCTATCCAAGTGGAAAGCCCATCTGACCAGGGCAAGGAAATACATGGTCCTCGTGGAGCAAAGAGCTGAAGAAATGGAGCGGGACAATTTAGCCCTGAGGGACGCATATAAGCGCCTGAAGGGCAGCTCCACTCGGGTGGAAAAAAAAGATGTTGGACTGGATCCCTGGGTGCCAACCACCAGTACCAGGGGTACCAGCACAGAGGGAGCGGGCCTTGCAAGAGTAGACAAGGCGGAGCCTCCTCCCTCATGGGCGAAAGAGCTGCAGGAAGAGATGAAGGACCTGCGGTGCGCCATGAGGGAGGAGATGGACAGGAACTCTCGGTGGAGAGACTACTTCTCCGACAGGGCGGAAAAGGAACGTCAGCAGACTGGAGAAGAGAGGGGGAGGAAGGACGATGCGGACGGAGGAGAGGCAGGAGGGGTTAAGAGCACGGCGAGGGCAGCTCGGACCCCGGATGCTCCGAAGGGGAGGAGGAGGGGTCGGGGGGAGGAGAGTGATGAAGGAATAGAAGCCTCTCCAACCCTCGACACCCTACCACCGGGCTCGGAGGTGGAGACCAAAGCCCAAGGGGAGGCATGGTTCAGGGTCGGTCGCCGCAAGCGGAAGGAGGCGACAGCGGCAGCGCCAGAGAGACCTGTAACCGAAACCGACGGGAGGGACCGGACGGGAGAGAAGAGAGAGGTGCAGCCAAGGTGTTACCGGTGCCTGTGTCCTGGACACATGTGGCGGCGGTGCACCTCGGCCGTGGACAGGAGTTCCCGTTGCTATCGCTGCGGGGCTCCTAGCCACATTGCACGGGCCTGCCGCGCCGGCCCGCGCTGTCCACTTTGTGTGGATCTGCGCCGGCCGGCGGGGCATGTCCTGGGGGGACAGGGGTGCTGTAGGGCACCTCCGACGGGGTCGAGGGGCGGGGGCGTGCCTCCTCTTTCCCGGCCGTCGGCAGCCGTACCCCGAGGTGCGGCTGTTTGCGGCGGCGGGGATCGGGGGAGGGGGCGCCAGAAAGTCCCGGCGTCGACGTTCGACGCCGGATGAGGGTGTCTGGGGGGGTGTGCGGGCTAGGCTCGCACTCTGCCCCCCGGCAGCCTCTTGAGGAGGGGGGCGGTCGCGCTCCCCCGCGCCTAGGCGCGGGGTGGGCAAATCGCCCCTCCAGAGGAAGAGCCCCCCCTGGTTGCGGCCGAATCCTAACTCCTACGGGAGCGGAGGGGGCCGCAATTGGGGGGGGGCCGAGGGGGGGCCACGTGTCCCTGGCGGACGGGCATTGCCCTCCCTCCGGGGCGCCTGGGCCACTTTCAAGACGGAGACGGTAACCGTGTGACGGTCACTCTTCACCGGGAGCCATAAGGCACCGGTGGGAGGGCAAACGTCCACGGAAGGGGGTTCCTCTCCTTCTGAGAGGAGCCATCCTGATGAAGGGCCCCTTCATTGAACCGCCTACCCAGGACCACCCTCTTGGGGGGTCCGGGGGTTGCGACCAACTAGGGGGCGAGGCGGCGATGCTCGAGCGGGAGGTTCTCGAGCCATGGCTCTGCCCTCCAACTCTTTGAGAGGGCGACGGCGTGAGGGTCGATGTGCCGCCCTGCCCGCACCCGCGGAGAACCCGTACAAATGACGGGGAAGTGTCGCCTTCCCTGCGGCATCCCTCCCAAGAGGGATAAGGCGTGGGGGGCGGGCCATTCGGCAAGGGCATCCACATCCTGGCGTCCCTATAAACAGCCCGTTAAGGACATCCCTCTGGGGTTGTTAGCTGCGGTAGGTCCTGTCACCCGGCTCTCCGGCTCGCCGATCCCGACTCTCCGGTCCCCGCTACGGCGACCGGCCAGGCGGAGGCGCGGGCCCGGCCCATCAAGGCATGGAGTCCCACGTACCCCTCACCTCTAACCCGGATGTGAATGGTCCCATGAGGTTTCCCAAGTAAAAACAAAAAAAAAACAAAAAGTTGCGACATGTTGCGCACTACGTGACAGACGTCAGGGGCACTCGGACTCCAAAAAGACAAAAATCCCCGTAGGCGGACGTGTCGCAATCCCGAGGTACCCGAGCTGGAGTGTCTGTGATTGGATAACGGTGTGTTATGGGCGTGCATGCCCTAAAAAGACTTGTCCCTGACTAGTGAAGGAAACACCGACAGATACACCCTTGGGGGAGGCCCCGTTAGCTGAGTAAGGCAACCAACCTCCTAGGGAAGGAAACCCCCGCAGAAAAAACCAATTTTTTTCCTTATTACAAATGTGGAGCAACATAGAAAAGAGACACCTTCCCGGGGTCGTAACTCAGGAACCACCGTCGTGGGGGGGGGGTGTATGGCCTGGCTACCTACCTCGTCGTCATCATATATGACGGGTCATCCTTGATTTGCCGGCTGGGTTCAAGGATTTAGTTTGCTTACCAGTGCCGAGAAGTGTACTCGACGAGGTCGACTAAGAGTTGAATTGCTTAGTGACCTAACTGGAGGAACGCCGCTCCAAGTGTCGATCCGAAGGCACTCGCGCTGTGTTTCGCGCCGAGTCCTTCGGGACGAAGAAGTGATGTTTTTCCGCCCATCTTGGCATGTATCGCAGATTGGCGATGCTGCAGAGAGTTTTGAACATGGTGTTCCTCCGCCGGACGGCCAACCCGGCTATTGAGTGTGTCCCACGTGTGGTCGTGGAGCTACGGACCTACAGACGCTAAATGTGCGTCCAGAGTCATCTTTGGTGGGTACAACCATGGGTTCAGGTAGTGACTGCTCACAGCACCCTTCGGTCACTCGGAGCTAGTGCGCGGGGCCAGTGAAGACGAAGGACCAGCAAGGCGCTGGACCCTCTCGTCCTCTCCACATTCGTCTCCTTCTTTACGCTGAGACGTGATGGACGGGAGTGGCCGCCCTCAGACATGAGGCTGCTGAACCGGACGAAATCAAGTACTTCCAGGAGGGCAAGAACCATGTACGTCCAAAGCAAAAAAAGAAACGCGCGGGTCGTCCCCAAAGACCGGGACTATGTTGGGTTTGTCTGAGGCCACAAGGAGCGTCTCAATCATCTACTGACGAGAGCTCCACAATTCGGCCGGACATCCGCAGGCTCCTGACCCAAATCTTGGACCTTATTTGTCTGCGGTAGGTTCTGAGAACACTTCCGTAGGCGGAGGCTTTCCGTGGCTAGCCTGCGGAATGTCACCAACCTGGAACTCAGCAGGTATGGTGGAGGTTGCTCCTGCTTTCCCAAGCTGAGGAGGCGGCCGAGGTTTCCTGGTCTACAGATCCCATCTGGCCAGGGAATCTCCGGATCTCTTCGATGAGAACTGGAGATGATCTTTTTCACGAGATGAAAGGGGCGTATTGTCCTCGAGGCTGACCCCAATTGGAAGCTCTCCGTAGCCGAAAAGCTGGGCTTAGGGAGAGTGATTTCGGCTTTCGAGCGGGCGTGACAGGGTGGCTTGGCGCCAACTAGTCTGCTGTCCACGCTGTGCATGCCCAAAGTTGGGATGATGCTGTGCGGGCCTTCATGCGATACTGAATAAAGGCCCCGAGAAGAGGAACGTGTGATGGAAGCCTCTCCGGAATCCACAAAAGACGAGACAAAGCGTGAGAGGGGCATGCCGGGGATGCCACCTCTTCGGTTTGCGGCAAGGAGCCTCTCGCAATCTCTCCAGGAGGTGTGCCGGCCTTCAGGGCTTCGACATATCACGTCGGCCAGTTCTAAACCAATTGAGGCCATTGCTCGTGGGCGGTTGGTGCCATCTCATCTGGACGGGATTTCCATGGGTTGTGCCCCCTTCGGGCTACGCACAGGATTTGGCGTTGGGGTGTCCGGGGGGGGTCTGGTCCCTGGGCCGGAAGCTCCGCCGCTTCCCGCTTCTTCTGTGCGGCAGGTTTCGCGGATGTCCCCTGTCAACGGGTCCTCCAAACAGGGTTGGGAGGCTCCTCCGGTCGTAGGCGTGGGACCTAAGACTTTCCTCCTCTGCAAGATGGTGCTGCTCCGTCGGGCACTCCCATAGATCCTGTCGCACCCCTCCGCGCGCCTACTTCCCGGCCCAGAGGGGAGGCGGGGTGTTCCTCCTGCCAAGCCCCCCTCTAAATCGGTGTTTCACTGACGGTTGAGGGGGAGGGGCGGGAGGAGACGTACGCGTCGGTCCTGTCCAGGGGCCACAAAGAAGATGGATTTGCCTAGCTTGGGATTGCCGGCACCCGACTTGCGTCGGGGCGTCACTGGCAGCATCTGGTCTTCATCCCTGGGAAGGAATCCGCTAGTAGGCGGACGCTCTGTCGAGTGAGCTCCGCAGATTAGTTTCCGCCTGATAGTGGTGTTAGGGGTGGTCGCCCCTCTCGTAGGGAGAGATACGAGTTCGGGGGATCTTGCCTTACATGCGGAAGGATGAGGTTTTGGCCTCCGTGGCGGCATCGGGCGAGTGTGACGTCGCCGATTTGGAAAGCGGGGGAGATACGTGTTTCCCCAAAGTCCGGGCTCGGGTCGTTATGGATTCGATGTCCGGCTAGGCTGCACGCAAGTTGGGTACTGTGAGCAGCAATTGAACATGCAATGGACTAGGACTGACGGTGACTCCGTTGGCTCGCCGGCCTATACAGTGCTTCCGGTGCCCATGCCTTTGGACCATTCTGTCTAATAGGTGTGGCTCGGAGATCGATCGCAGTGCTTGCGCTTAGTAGTGTGGAAAGGAGGGGCATTCGGCAGCGAAATGCGAAGCGCCCGCCTCACTGTGTGCCCTGCAGCATCAGCGGGAAGCCGGCGAACCATCGCGCGGGTTCAAGGTGTGCGCGAGGAAGGTGCGTGCCTCCTCGCAGAGACTTGGTCGGCGGCAGGGAGTCTGGTTCCCTCTGGGCGAAGGCAGAACTCCAGGGCGCCCTGACGGGGGGACTGAGGAGAGGGTCCCCAGCCCAGTAGCGGGTCCGTAGGGGATTCGCGGGGGGGCGACAGAGTGTGTCGAGGGGTGCGTCTGTTGCATCCTCCTGTGCCCGACGGAGTTAATGTCGGATTAGTACTTTGTCTAATATTGTTATGAGGGCTGCGGGCCTTACTGCTCCCCAGTAAAATGGGGACCTTTGGCCCGGTTACGCCCTCTGTCCTTAGTCCGTTTTTATGTTTAGTAGGTAGCGGATGGGCTGCGGGGGGTCCGGGGAGTTTGCCGAGAGGCGCCTCCGTGGCTCCTCGCTCCCGCCAAGTAAATGTCTGTGTTGTGTATTGTATACAATGTGAGGTGGACGTCCATTCGTCCACCCCCCTCTATTTGTGTCGGCCATAGTGCCTTTACTGTGGATGGCCTTTGTGCCTCAATGTGGGCTCTTTAGGAGCTGGCCTGTGGCCACTAGTTGGTTTTCATTGTGGTTGTGTATATGTAACCGTCGAGTTTGTGATGTCCTGTGACGTCAATTCATGTTGGGGTGGATGACTGCGGTCATCTCGCCACCCCTGGTCGGCAGGAAGAAAGTGGGGGCTCCAATTCCATTGCACGTCGACCACGGGATGGTCGGGAGTGGGCTGATAGCCCGGCTCACTCCTCTTTACCCTCTCGGGTGAGAGCATTGGACGGGTCAACTCTTTCCAGTTGCCCGGGATGTGTCCTTAACAGGACCAGGTCATGGGTGTCCACCGTGAAGTAATGCGTTAGCGGGTTCCGCGTGGACAATACCGTTAACGACCAGGGGCTATAATCAGGTTTTAGGCTTGGTTAGCCCCGTCCAATAGTCCTTCGGGATACTATGGGCGGGAATCCGCCAAGAAGCCTCCGGGCCCTCCCTCAAGGTCAGGACGCGAAGTTTGGTTGCAAATTTCCTGACTTAAAAAAAAAAAAAAAAAAAGATCTGACGTGTCAATCCCCTCAGGGCACTACGGACTCATCCCCGTAGTGTACGGGTTGTCGCAATCCCGAGGTACCCGGAGCTGTGGAGATGCTGGTGATGGATGAACGGGGTGTGATGGGCGTGCAGGCCCTAAAAAGGACTTGTCCACTGCACTAGGTGAAGGAAAAACACTGACCTTAACACCCGGAGGGGAGGCCCCGTTTAGCTGTGTAAGGCAACCTCCCTAAGGGGAAGGAAAACCCCTGACAGAAAAAACCAATTTCTTTTTCAGTTTATGATGACGTCCGAAAAAGAAGAGATCTGTCTAGGGTCGGTAACTAGGAACCGGCGTGGGTGGGGGTGTAGGCCTGGCTCTCCCCTCGTCGTCATCGAGTAAACGGGTTGTCCCTGAGTTGCCGGCTGGACTCAGGGATTTGTTCGCTACAGTGCCGAGAAGGGTAATCAACGAGGTCGAACTAGAGTTGATTGACTTAGTGACCTACTGGGAGGAACGCGATCCAAGTGTCGATCCGAAGGAACTCGCGCTGTGTTTTCAGCCGAGTCCTTCGGGACGAAGAAGTGAGTGTTTTTCCGCCCTCTTGGCATGTATCGCAGATTGGCGATGCAATATCAGGGAGTTTCTTCAACAGGTGTTCTCGCGGTCAGACCCGGTACTGCGTGTCCCACGTGTGTGTGGACGCTATGGACCTGACAGACGCTAAATGTGCGTCGGGTTCTTTAGTGTGTACGCCAGTGGGTTCCGAGAGTGACTGCTCACAGCATCTTCGGTCGCCGGAGATGGTGCGTGGGGCCAGTGGAGATGAGGACCAGCATGCTGCAAGACCCTCTGTCCTCTCCATCTCGTCTCCTTCTTCAGCTGAGGACGTGATGGACGTGGAGTGGCAGCCCTCAGACAGGAGGGCTGCTGATCGGACGAAAGCAGTACTCCAGGTCTGAACCAGGTAAGTCCAAAGCAAAAAAAGAAACGCGGGGTCGTCCCAAAAAGACCGGGGACTATGTTGGTTTGGCTGAGGCCAAGGAGCGTCTCAATCAGGCTACTGAACGAGAGCTCCAATTGGCGGACATCCGAGGCTCCTGGACCCCAATTTTGGACCTGAGTTGTCTGCGGTGGGTTCGGAGAACATTCCGTCAGGCGAGGCTTTCCGGGCTAGCCTGCGGAATGTCACCAACCTGAACTCAAGCAGGTTGGTGGAGGTGTCTGCTTCCCAAGTGGAGAAGGCGGCCGAGGTTTCTGGTCTCGATCCAATCGTGGCCAGGGATCTACGGATCTCTTCGATGAGACTGGGGGAGCATCTTTCACGAGATGGAGGGGCGTATTGTCCTCGAGGCTGACCCCCATATTGAAGCTCTCCGGAGCAAAATCTGGGGCTTAGGGAGAGGATTTCGGCTCTCGAGCGGGATCGTGACAGGGTGGCTGGCGAGATGGCTGCCGTCCGAGCTGTCATGCCGCAGCTGGAGGATGCGGCCTTCTACGGAATTCTGAAGAAGGCCCCGAAGAAGAGACGGCGTGTGGAAGCCTCTCCGGAATCCCAAAGGACGAGACAGAGCGAGAGGAGGTGCTAACCGGGGTCGCACCCTCTTACGGTTGCGGACCTCTCGGCTATCCTCGACAGGGAGGCTTGCCGACATTAGGGGTCGACGTTGCATCCGGCGGTTTGCGGCCCTTGCTTGCGGGGCGTCTTGGGGTCCTCTCAACTGGAGGGGTTCCCATGAGTGCGCCCTCAACGAGCCAAGGTGTGGAGGCTCGTGGTTCCGGGGTCTGGTCCACGTGGCTGGGGGCTCCGCCGCTTCCGCATCTGCGGAGGTTCCGGCGGATGTCCCCTGGCCCCGGGCCCTCCAAAAAGGGTGGGAGGCGACGTCGTAGGCGTGGGCCTAGACGAGCCTCCTCTAAAGATGAGCTGCTCCTTCGGGCACTTCCGCCAAGAAGGAGAAGCGGGTCTGTCCTCCTCCCAGGTCCCCTTCTAAGTCGGTGGTTTTCGCTGACGGGGGAGGGGAAGAAGGAAACGTATGCGTCGGTTCTCTCTAAGGCTATGAGGGAGATCGATCTGCCCAGTTTGGGGATCGCAAACTCCCGATTGCGCCGAGGAGTGACGGGTAGCATTCTAGTGTCTATCCCGGGTAAGGACTCTGCGAGTAAGGCGGATGCATTGTCGGGCGAGCTCCGCAGACTGTTCTCGTCTGATGGTGATGTGAGGGTTGGCCGCCCCTCCCGCATGGAGGAGTTACGTGTTCGGGGAGATACTGGCCTTCATGAGGAGAGAGGAGATCTTGGCTTCCGTGGCAAGTGTCGGGCGGAGGCGGCGTTGCGGATTAAAGGCGGAGAGAGATCCGTATGTGTCCCAAATCCAGGGTTGGATCCCTGTGGATCCGTTGTCCGGTGGGGGGCTGCGCGCAGATTGGGAATATTGGGTAGCATTGATATGCGGTGGACGAGGCTGACGATCACTGCGTTGGCTCGTCGGCCCATACAATGCTACAGGTGCCATGCCTTTGGACATTCGTTCAATAGGTGTGGCTCCGAGGTTGTTCGCAGCAACGCTGCTTCAGGTGTGGAAAGGAGGGACATCAGGCGGCTAGGTGTGAGGCGCCGCTCCGCTGTGTGTCTTGCGAGACCGATGGTAGGCGTGCGGACCACCGTGCAGGCTCAAACGCCTGTGCTAGGAAACTGGTGCCCCCTCGTAGGACGGATGTAGGTGGGGAAGGCGTTCCCTCGAGACGCAGGCAGACGTCTGGGGCGTCCTGACGGAGGGTTTCGGGGTGAGACTATTAGCCCAACACCGGCCCCTCGGGGGTTGGGGTGGAGCGGCGGAGTGCCTCGAGAGGCGCGTCTGTGGCTTCCTCTTGCGCACCGACGGAGTTAATGTCTGATTCGTGATTGTCTAATGTTGTTATGTGAGCTGCGGCCATGCTGTTCCCCAGTAAAATGGGGACCTTTGGCTCGGTTACGCCCTCTGTTCTTGGTTGTCTCTGTTAGTAGGTAGCGGCGATGGGTTTGGAGTGTCGGGGAGGTTGCCGAAAGGTGACTCCGCGGCCTCTTGGTCCGTGCCAGGTTTATGTTTGTCTTAGTTCTTTGTCTTGCGTCAATGGGTGGTGTGAACATCTCTCACCACCCTTTACTTGTGGTCGGCCATTGTGCCTCCGATGTGGCCCCTAGCGGGCTGGGCCTGTGGCCCTTACTTGGTCTGTTGTGGATTGTGTATATATGCGTATACATGTTTGTCCACGTGTAGTTGGTGACGTCCTATGATGTCAATTTATGTGGGGTTAGATGACTGCGGTCATCTCGCCAACCAGACTGGCAGGGAAAGGAGTGGGGGCTCCAATCTCATTGCACGTCGGCCTCGGGATGGCCGGGGGTGAGCTGATAGCCCGGCTCCCCCCTATTTACCCTCTCGGGGTGAGGGTATTGGACGGGTCAACTCTTCCAGTTGCCCGGGAATGTGTCCTTAACAGGACCAGGTCATGGGTGTCCACCGTGAAGTAATGCGTTAGCGGTTCCGCGGTGGACATACCCGTCAACGACCAGGGGCTATAGTCAGGTTTTAGGCTGGTACCACCGTCCGATAGTCCTATACTACGGGCGGGAATCCGCCACGAAGCCTCCTGGCCCTCCCTCAAGGGTCAGGACGCGAAGTTTGGTTGGCAAATTTCCTGACTTAAAAAAAAAAAAAAAGGATCTGACGTGTCAATCCAGGCTTGGATCCGACGTCTTCGTCCCCGTCGGTGGCTGTTTCGGCTGCCGGGGGGGTGGGGGGCCCGGGTCCTGGGGGGGTTTGTGTGTCCGACCCTACTGGTTCCGGACCGGATGTTCGGCGGGGCCGTTAGCGCGGGCTGCACGCGTTCCGAGTACGTCGGCGGTGCAGCTCGTTTCGACGGGAGGCAGGTCCTACTCGGACATTTTGAGGGAGGCGAAGTCGCGCGTCGACCCTGAGAAGTTGGGCATTGGCCCGATGTCAATGCGTTTTGGTGTGACTGGGGGTCTACTTCTGCAGGTCCCTGGAAAAGGCACGGTGGAAAAGGCCGACTTACTTGCAGGTAAGCTGCGAGAGGTCTTTTCGGAGAAGGACGTGGTGGTCCTCCCGTCCCCAGAAAACCACGGAGCTTAGGCTCCGTGGACTATGGGGGAGGGGATCACCACGCGCGAAGAAATATTAGAGGCGTTGGTGTCTCTGGGGGGATGCAGCGCGGGGGATTTCCGGATTGGTTTGATCCGGCCTCTGCCGCGGTCCCCTTGGAGCACAGTATGGGTGCGCTGCCCGGTGGCAATTGGTCGTAAAGCCTTGCTGGCGGGTAGCGTAAAAGTAGGATGGAACACCCTGGGGGTGGAGCTGCTTAGCGCCCGCCCCTTGAGGTGTTTCAGATGCCTCGAGTTGGGGCATGCGCGGGTGAGCTGCTCGTCTCGGGTGGACCGCTCGCGGTTGTGTTACCGCTGTGGTGTGGAGGGACACCAAGCGGCGGGGTGTGTCGCCACCCCTCGCTGTCCGACTTGTGCGGACGGCGGGAGGTCGGCTGACCATGTCCTGGGTGGGCAAGGGTGCGTTTCGCTCCCCCCTCCGCCCGGGCAACGCAACACCGGGACGATAGACAGGCGCCGGCCTCCGGGTTGTCCTGATGGGGGACGGCCTATGGAGACCGAGGCTGCCTCGGCGCGCGCGCGGGCTCCGGGTCCCCCTGCTGGGGGGGCTCCCGATAGCCCTGAGTGGGTGGGAGTAGACTGCAGTCGGGGGCGGGGGAGGGTCACGGAGAGGTGGCTCCCTGTGCCGTGCTGCAGCTCTGCTCCCAACGTCTAGTGTCGTTTTTGTCCTTCTGTCGTAGTGTGCAGCGGTGGGTGCGGGGAGTTCCGGGGAGGTTGCCGAAAGGTGACTCCGTGGTCTCTCTGCCCCGCCAAGTTCATGTAGTAGTTGGTAGCGGCGATGGGTGTTTGAGCACCGGGGGGTTTGCCGAGAGGTGACTCCGCGGTCTCTTTCACCCGCGCCAAGTTCATGTTTGTTTTAGTTTCGTTGTTGTCCTTCGTTCACAGGTGGGAGTATTATCCTCTCCCACCTTTATTGTGGTTGGCCATTGGGCCTTTTATGTTGGCCCTTCGAGGGCTGGGCCTGTGGCCTTTATTTGGTTTTCAGTTTGTGGACGTGTATATGTTTTGTCCATGTATAGTTGGTGACGTCCTGTGACGTCTTGTGGTTAATGTTCGGGCGGTTTTTACCGCTTCCGTCGGGGACGGCACGGGTGAGGAGTGAGGGCTCCAATCCCATTGCACGCTGTCCCTGGGACGAAGAGAGGGGGTTCGGAACCCGGCTCCCTCTTGCTGCCCTCTCCCAGGTAGGGAGAGTGGCGCGGGAAGAGTATTTCCTGGAAGAAACACCACCTTCTTCCAGGGGGAAGAGCCCCGAAAGGGGTCATGGCCGAGGGTGTCCACTGGAAGTTTATGCGAAAGCGGTTCCCGGTGAACAATACCCGTCAAGGCAAGGGTTTCAGTGAGGTTTTAGGTTTGGGTCAGGCCACCTCCTTCAGAGGTGGAGAATCCCCCACACGCCTTCTGCGCCCTCCCTCAGGGCCCAGTCGGTACGATTTGTTGGTTAAAGCAAATTTCCTCACTATAAAAAAAAAAAAAGGCTTGGATCCGACGGGGTAAAATTTACACCAGGAAGGTAACGGACGGCCTTATCTATGTATTTCTAAGAATTACCAGCGGGTAGATATCGCACAAATATTTCTTGCGAATTAACAATTGCATCATCATCCCACGAACAAAGGGATGATCGGGATATATAATGAGGGCCGATGCAGCTGCCGGGTCATAGTACCACTGGCGAGCGCACGCTCTCTTCATTCGGGGTGCAGAATGTTTGTAATACTATCAAGTGCTTCCGACATTCTCAGTTTAAGTGCCGAACAGTTACAATATATTCCGAAGATTGTTTTACTGCAAAAGTGCGGATATTTCGTAGAGCATTTGTGGGACAAGCTTCCGGAGCATATCAAGACGGATCCGGAGGTTCAGACATATCGTCGCTGCCTCGAACACTACAATCGGCCGTGGATGCGAACGCATATTGACGGTCCAGCACCGATGATCAGGGATTGCAGCGAATGTCAGCGAAAATAGGCTGAGGTTAAAAGTGCGAATAAGTGCCAGACATAAAAAATGGAGAACGCGGTAAAAGATCATTTGAGGTGTTTTGAGAATGTTGAGAGATGGTATAGACATCTCGATGAATGTTATTATGATGAAAAAAAAGATGACCCGTTTCATTTTAAACGTGAAGTGGTGACTTCGGTTGTGCAATTCGTAAGAAATCGCGAACTTGGTGTGCAAAAACCGCATACAAGAGATGTTGCCTATTTCCTGGAAACGCACGAAGACATTTTAAGAGTGACTGGTGGATTATCCAAATGCACCAGATCGTCTAAACGACACAAGCGAGTCGCATGTTATCAGCGTCGCTACAAAAATTGTGCAGAATATTTCACTGTGAACAACCTTTATTTTGCCGACATGGATATGCCTTTACCATCGGTATCATGCAAAACACAATCATCTAATTATGATTCGGACAAGAAATAGAGGAGTCAGATAGGAGAGAACCGAGACCATCACCATTGTCGTCATCATCATCATCGTCAGATTACTTGTTGCAGCCTATTTATTTGTCTGATTAAATAGGTGTACAACATATGTGATATCAACGTGTTCTGAGAGAGTAGATATGTCTTCGCGGAAGGTGTAAACATGTCGATAGACAACAGCCGCTATTTTTTGTTTCGACGAAGATCATCTTTCGGAGATAATAGCAAATCTTTCGGAGATAATTGCATCATACGTTGAAGAACAAAGGAATGATCGGGGTAAAAAATAATAATGTACAAAGAAAAAAATAATGTACAAAGAAAAAAATAATAATGTACAAAGAAAAAAAATATTGAATAAAATATACATTTTATTAAAATAAAAAAATGTTTTTCCTCCTCTCGCCACAGCATCCCTCTCCCGCAAAATCCAGACTTGGATCTCTCTCTCGACGCGAGCTACCGACTCTCTCGCCACAGCATCGCTCTCACCACAAAATCTAGGCTTGGATCTCGCTCTCGCCGCGAGCCGCGCGTTGCCTCTCTCTCGTTCCGACGGGAGAGCGCGTATACCGCCGCGCGCTACCTCTCTCTCGCTCCGACGGGAGAGCGCGTATACCGCCGCGCGCTACCTCTCTCTCTCGCTCCGACGGGAGAGCGCGTATATCGCCGCTAAATCCAGGCTTGGATACCCGTCTTCTCTCTCGAAATGCGTGCGTCTCTTTTACTCTTAATGTCGCGTGCGCCTCGTAAGATAAAATTATCGATTCTGCCGCAGCATGGATGTCTTATCTCATAAGATAATAATATCGATTTTTTTTCGCGCGCTGTCTCTTTCTTTTCTAGTGGTTGCTCTCTCGCAAAGTATGTAACGGGTGGCGCGCAAATAAAGTACACCATGATATATACATATAAGTATTTATTTGTCTTATATTTAATACATAATTATATATAAAGTTTTATTACATATTAAAAACTAAAGCCACCAGCTCGCAATCGACAAGTTGGTGCATGTTGAAGGCATTGCTAGCGCGTATCGCATTCGACAATTCTCTCGCATTCGTTACAGTGGATGCAATATTGGAGAATTGAGTATATTTGATATCAACCGTTGCGACGAGCCTCGTCAAACGATCGAACATTATTTCAATACATGAATCGAGCTCGAACATACGATGTAACGTCGATTCGACCATCATTATGCGCACGTCCGCTAATTCGAGACTTATGAGCTTGGTGCCGTTTATCTTGTGAAATCGCACTGTTAGCGGCCCGACACTTATGCAATTATACACATCGTTGTTGGAGGAGAAGTCATTGTTCAGGTAATTGTGAATAGCGTGGCGTTGCTCGTAGAGTCCTTTCCACGTTTCAAGAGATAGTAATAGCTGTTTTCCCCGATGATCTCCTATGGCGAACTCCACATAACTCGGCGGATCCACTCTGATGCCGATTTCGAGGAATTTGAATTCCGTTGCCGTCAATGCGTATCGTCTTCCAAGTATGCGAACCGCACAAGGCTCCAGCGAAACGCTGTAAAAATTAGATAAAAAAGATAAAATAAAATTAAAAGATATAAAATATATAAAAGATACAAAAAAGTTATACTTACTCGTCGCATTTCTTCTCGCACGTTTAAATATCGCACCAATTCCTCGGGTGGTCGAAGATTGCCAAAACTGTCGAAATAGATTGCGCGATTTCCCCTTTTTGCATACGCCACCCAATGAGTGCCAGGACCGTCTGTGCTGTCCAGATTGACGATACCACTCTCATTTTCTCGCGCGCCATTTATCGGTAAATTATTGCGCATAAATACACCTTTAAAATATGGAATGTGCATACGTTTTGCAAGTTGTAGCAATTGCACATTTGTAGTTACACCTTGCGACATTTTTAACGTTTTTTTGAGGTTTTTTTTTCCTCGCTCCTCGTCCATATTTGTAAGGGGCGAGATACAGTCCGCGGTCTTCCATGGCGCGATTGTGGCGTAGTATCTCTTGCAACTGACGTTGCGCGGCTTTTCTGTCGTTTACCGCTTTTGCTACGCCAGCCGCTCCGCCGACCAGGGATCCGAGCGCGCCCAGCATTGGTAAAATCGGTAAAAATCCGCCTCGTTTCGCTGCCGAAAGTACCCTCCTCTTCGTCTTCCTCTTTTTCGTTTTCAAGCCCATGCCGAGCTTCGTCTTGGCCTTCATCGCTGTCCAGACAACTGCGGCCGCGGCTCTCTCGAGACTCGAGTCTTTCGCAACGATGCGAGTTTTCGCTTTCTCGGCGAGTACCTTATCCGCCGCGTGTCTCTCGGTGAGTTCGCTGCTCCGAGAGTACGCTATATCGTGTTTACGGCACGCCGCGTCCAATGGGTTGACACCTTGATCACCTCTAGCCAATCGCTTTTCCAAACGAGTTCCCGGGCCGCAAAATTGATAGCCGGGAATATGAAGCTCGACCGGAAGTGCGTTTATCGCACGATTTAATACACCTGTGCCTATTTTCGTTGACATCCGTTGCAATCTCTAGACATTACTGAGCAAAGCGCGAGTCCGCGCAGCTATAAATAGGCGGACGTTGGAGGTCAAATCGGGAGTGAGAAAATGAAATTCGTGCAACAACCTCTGACGATACGAGTGATGAATTACGACGACAGAGTACGCTGCAGTGTGAACGAAGGTGTGCGCAAACACGGTACGATGCTACCGACAACTATACGCGCGATCGTTTGCGGCCCCTCAAACTGCGGTAAAACCAACGTGTTGATAAGCCTGCTGGAAAGTCCGCACGGTGTGCGTTTCGAGAACGTGTACGTGTACTCGAAATCGCTGCAACAGCCGAAATATCGCTATTTGGAAGATTTATTGACACCGATTGACAAAATCGGCTACTTTACATTCTCCAATAACAGTGACGTCATTCCACCGAGCGAGGCATGTCCAAATTCAATTTTTGTCTTTGATGACGTGGCATGCGACAAGCAAGATACGATAAGAGAGTACTTCTCAATGGGGCGCCACTCGAACATCGACTGCTTCTATCTCTGTCAGACATACGCGAGAATACCGAAACATCTTATACGCGACAACGCGAACCTGCTAATCCTATTTAAACAGGACGCCACCAATTTGAAGCACGTGTACAACGATCACGTGAATACCGACATGTCGTATGAGGATTTCAGTGAGTTATGTCGTACATGTTGGCAACAAAAGTATGGATTTCTAGTGATAGACAAGGACAGCTCGCTTACGAACGGGCGATACAGAAAAGGATTTAACGAGTTCGCGATACCGCAGAGCCATTAGTCGTCGCCAACAATCCTCCCGGTCGAGAGAAACTCTAGAGTGCTGCCGATATGGCTGATAATATTCGCGAGCGTGAAAAGGTTGCCAAGGAGATTGCGAAGACGGCCGAATCAATCCGCAAGAAACACCGCGCTCTGAAGACCGGAAAGATCGATGATGATATCGCCGTCAAGACTCACTTTAAACCTATTATCGAGCCGCTACAAAAGATTGTCGACAACGCGACGATTTCGGTGAAAAACGAGCCTAACACCGACGACGACGACGGTGTGAAGATCGAGACACAGTATGAGGGGGAGACACCGAAAAAAAGAAAACATAAAACTATCAAGCGATATAAAGAGGAAGAGGAGGAATTGAAAAAGAGAAAATATGATATTTCGAAGCCATTGGACGCTTCACTGTCGATAACCTTTACACCGATAAGCGCACAACCTGTGATACCCAAAGCATTCGTAGACGAAAATGTTTTGGAAACCACGCGTAACCTGTCCGAAATACCCCTTCGACACTGGTTAAGATCGCCGGAAGGTCGACAAATGATGCGAAAGAATTTGGGGCCATTAGGACGAGAATACATGGACGCTCTCCTCGGTGCTGATGAGAAGAAAGAAATTGATAATGTATACGGAGTCTATTTCGGCGAGAATGAAATGCGGCTCGGCAGCAAGCGATTTGCGATTGACAAAGATGACAATATAATCATAGGCGACACGCGGTACATTGGAACGCCCGGATTGTACGAGTTGATCTTCAAGAAAAAACCCGATTACCAGGAGGACGATTTGCAAAAATACAAGCACATATTATTGGCGACAAACGTGCATAAACGCAATTTTGATGCGCAAGGTCGTGTGAAGAGTAGCAAGGGGGACAAGTACAAATATATAATCGCACCGTTGACGCGGGTGGAGAGCCCAAAATCTGGCACTGGAATGCCTCGCGCTATGACGCTAACCGACAATAAGATTGATTACGTGCACTGGGACAACCCCAACGAGCTAGTGGATCGCCTACGATTGCTCGACGCTTCGCGCCAAGCCGGCAACAACGCGCACGACAACGAGATCCTGTCGATCATCGAGGAACTGCGGGAAGCGGGCATTATTATAAATTAAACGGGGTCCCGGCAATCTATTCAGTCCATCGCGTGACACTCTACAAAGCATTGCAAAAAAATGTCTATCAATAAATTTGGATTATTCGAGAGGAGAATTGATACAAACGGCGATCATTGGCACACATTGATGAGAAGATGTGTGCGTAAAAACGCTCTATGTCGCGTCGCTGCAGATTTTGACGCGAGATCGCGCAAGATTCGTGTAGCGCAACCTGAGGCGGATACCGATGCCGTCAACAAATTGTACCTGGAAGAGTGCTTTAAAACATTGATGGTCCAACAGAAAGAGTTAGATGAGAAGCTGGCTTCGTTAGAGAAGGATGTACGAGCGTTGGAGACTGCGATAAAAGAACTTTTGCGTGCGCCAAACACTATCTCAGACATCTAATGAGCGGTTGGCTCGGAAACGTCTATCAAACAGTTGTGAAACGTCTAGAAGGGATTCTCGAGTGGTTACGATCGACGTGCTACCAAACAACAATGAGTGGCAACAATGAACGACTCGGAAGCAGCAGCTGTGAACGACCCGGAAGCAGCAGTGAACGACCTGGAAACGGTGGTGAACGCGACCGCTACGATCGAGGTTACGATCATGTCAAACAGGGTTGCGAACGAGGCTACGAACAAGTCCTTAAAGGTTACATACAAGGCTATCACCAACTCAGTAAGGGTTGCGAACAGGTCAGGGACGGTTACGATCGATTCAAAAGCGGACTGCGAACGGATCAGAAACGACTGTGAAAAAGGTTGCAAACGAGTCAAAGACGATTTTCAAATGGGTCAAGGACGGGAGTGAACAACGCTATAACGACTACCTAACCCGAAAGAACCCCGAAACAACGTGGTACGAACGTAAAAAAACCCCGAAACAACGTGGTACGAACGTGAAAGAACCCCGAAACAACGTGAATGAACCCCGAAACAACGTGAACGAACCCCGAAACAACGTGAACGAACCCCGAAACAACGTGAAAGAACCCCGAAACAACGTGAAAGAACCCCGAAACAACGTGAACGAACCCCGAAACAACGTGAAAGAACCCCGAAACAACGTGAAAGAACCCCGAAACAACGTGAACGAACCCCGAAACAACGTGAAAGAACCCCGAAACAACGTGAACGAACCCCGAAACAACGTGAACGAACACCGAAACAACGTGAAAGAACACCGAAACAACGTGGTACGAACGTGAAAGAACACCAAAACAACGTGGTACGAACGTGAAAGAACGAGAATGAATAGTGAAAATAACAACGAGCAACATAGTTTGGAGAGAAGGCAGTTGGTAAACGAGTTGCACGCGTCAGCGAGAAAAAATTTCCCTCGAAGGCATGTCATAGTGCGAGGATACGATGATCTGTGGCAAGCCGACATTGTCGAGATGCGTCCGTACTCCCGTTTCAACAGAGGTTACCACTACATACTCACCGTCATCGATGTGCTGAGCAAGTATGCGTGGGCTGTACCACTCAAGAGTAAAGGAGGAAGCGAGACAGCTGACGCAATCGCTGAGATAATTCGAGACAGCAAGAGATGTCCGAAAAACATGCAAACCGATAACGGGAAGGAATTTTACAACGCCGATGTGCAACGACTTATGCGAAAACATGACATTAATCACTATTCGACATATTCGGTATTGAAGGCGTCGGTCGTCGAGCGATTCAATCGCACGCTAAAGAACGACATGTGGAAGATGTTTACGCTGAATGGCACTTACAAGTGGTTCGACATACTGCCACGCCTCGTATCAGATTACAACGGACGCAAGCATCGAACGATTGGTATGCGACCCGCCGACGTTACCCCCGCGATCGCCGAAAGACTCTTGGCTACCGTGTACAATCGTGTAAAAATCGCGGGCCCGGCAAAGTTCAAAGTAGGTGATCAGGTACGCGTCAGCAAGTACAAACAACTTTTCGAGAAGGGTTACACGCCAAATTGGACAACCGAGGTGTTTAAGATTGTTAAAGTGCAGCATACTAATCCCGTAACATATCTTCTCGAGGATTATCGCAAGACATCTATCGCTGGAGCGTTTTACGAGCACGAGCTGCATCGCGCAAATTGTCCGGATGTGTACCTCGTGGAGTAAATACTGCGCAGGAGGGGTGACGAGGTTTACGTGAAATGGCTGGGATTCGACAGTTCGCACAACTCTTAGATACATAAAAACAATGTTATTTAACGTATTTTATTCAATCATTGTATAACATAATATATATATTGTATACCATATATAAAATATATAACAAAAAATATATATACTTTTCATTAATACATCCTCACAATATAATACATATAATAAATATAATAAATATAATAAATATAATAAGTATAATAAATATAATAAATATAATAAATATAATTTACAACGGTATTCTATAATGTCCCCACGGCAAGGTGTCAGTCGACTCAGGTACGACATACCATTTGTCGTCGTAGGGACTTAGAGCAATTTTTGTCTCGCTGACGGTATACACTTTATGTAATTTCGATCTTATGCATGACTGCTGACGCGTCCTTTCTATTTCATCATTAAGGCAACGCGTATAATCGTCGAATGTTATACTACGCGCTACGATGTTATTTTTGACACCTTTTGCCTTTTTAGTGTCTTTTTTACCGTCCACCCGCAAAGCATACATTTTTGCTCTAAGCCCGACAAATTCGGTCATTATCGCGCCGTTATTCTCATCTTTCATCAGACCCGGCACCTTTTTATTCGCGAGCGGTATACGCATTATTCGCGGCGTAGTCGCTGGTATCGAATCGAGCGATATCGCGTTTCAAATTTTCATAGACATCTTGACATTTAATTTGATATATTAAACTGTCCGTGTCGGTGTACATTACTCTACAATTGTCACGATAGAGCGGTGACATGTATTCGTGATGAAATTCATAAAGGCATACTTTAGATATGTCGAGTATGCACATGCCGACGTAGATTGGTTTGTAGATTTTAACTTCGAGTTTGCGTAATTCAATTGCAACTAATTTTTCCGAAAATATGCTAGTACTATGAAAATTTGGTTTCGCGATCATTGCCTCTGGACCGTACCGTCCGTCCTATTTTGTTAATAATTTTACATCCACATGATTGCGCACATTTTCCATCGTCTTGCCAAATACCGCATTATTCATCAATTTATATAAATTTTTTTCAAAATCGTTTTTTGCATGTGTTCTAAACTGCGTGTTGAGTTCGATGTATTTTTGCAGCCACGCTGACTGCGTGAATTGTAGTATGCGGTATATTTTTGTTATGCGTAGTCCGTGGCGCGTGCACTGCTGTAGATTACAATAGTGTATCACGTAGCGCTTCTTATCGCAAAGCGTTGCGAGGAGTTTATACTTCCGCTTGCCGGGCGGCTTATCGCGCGTCGGGCAAAACGGTAGGTCAATGTGCGTGTCATGAAGATGCCGCGGATACTCTAAATCTACTTCGAGAACATAGCCTATAGGCGAATCGAACGCGATAGATGATACGTCAAAATTCGATATATCGTCGACCCACCGAAAATCGGCATACGGCAATGGTTGACACATTGCCCATCCGTACAAATTATTTACATCGAAATACATGAGGTACGATGAGGGTTTCGATGGGTCGTACGATTGCATGTACTTGTTATTAGCCTGTGCAAATCGGCCTGAACATTGACTAAGGCCGCCGCGTATACCCCGTTCGACAAACATTACCATGTCAATGTCTGTTAATAATTCAAATTTTATATTCGTATGTTTTAACATGGCGTCCCATGTATATCCGGGGAGAGTATAATAATACGCGGGATCGAGTCCGTAACTTTTTATACAACTATCGCGAAAATTCTCAAATATATCGGCCAATAACAAGACATCAATTTTTAAATATAAATCGCTATATTCGCCTAGCGTTCGAAGGGAGAATCGGCTCCAGACGGTCTCGGCGTGCGCGTAATCACTCTCGGATACTGTGTTGCCGGTTAAGGAACTGTAAAATGAGTCGCGCGGCGGTAAACATGTGTCTTGTAATCTGTCCACGCAGTCTATGTATTCGTACGGAAAGACGCCCTTCCGTGTCAATAAATTGAATTTTTCACTAGTTAAATTTTGATATTCCGAATGTAAAATTTTTAGTTTTTCTTTATCCAAAAATGACGCTAATTTGTCGAGACTAGCGCTGAGAAATTTGTACGAATCGATAAACCGTAATTTGATATAATTTTTCGAATTATTATCTTGTGTCAATCTAACAGTCTTCGAGAATGAAATGTATTTTTCCTTTGTTATCGGCAGTAATTCGATTTCCCCTTCGAACGCTGTGGCTATGTCCTCGACAATAAAATGTGCGTCGTAGCCGGACAGATTGTGAAAGACTATAGGGATACAAAATGATTCTTTGTAATTTAAGTTACAATTTGAATGCGCAGGACCCCTGTACCGCCCGGTGAGGTGGTAATGATCGCGGACGCGTGTATCGTCTTCGTCAAACGGTTTTTCACAAATGTGACAATGCGTCGCGGTGCGAAATTTTAACCACTCGTCAGGCGTTAAATTTACCATGGGGACATTGGTCGTTAAAATATTTTTTACGCGGATTGCTAAATTTTTAAGCTGTTCGGCGAACCACGCAACGCAATCGACACTACGGCGGGAATTGTACGCGGACAACGAACTGTCGTACAAACACTGTACATAGTACGCGATGCTGAACACTTGATGGTGTTGATGATTTTTGGCATCTTCGGTCTTTGCCAAAACACACTCCAGGTCGGCGTACACTACAAACGGAAGCCGCTCCTTCCTCGTGTAATTGTCGAAGCTGAGCCACTTGTCATTCTCGCTCGGCAGCCGGATAGCGCAGTCGTTCAGTTTCCCGCAATCTTCCATATGCGCCTGCAATTTATCCACCGCTCCGAAATAATGTAGGCATCTGTAAAAATTAATAAATATTTAATGAAAATTTAATTAAAATATAATTTAAGTTTAATATATACTTACCGATCGCAGATATATTTTTGACCATGTTTTTTGCTCAGTTGTGAGCTGACGAGGCGAGACAGATTTTTTATGCACGTGAAATGTCCAACGCTGTTTTCGTCCTCCACGTACAGCAGATTGACGTGCCTGTCCTTCTTTTTTTCCGAAAGACGCAACGGGACGATGTTCTCGTTCTCGATGATGTACATGTTTACGGAGATGTCGTTTGCAAGTTCGAATTTTTTAATTTGATTCACAGTCACTGGAAACTCAATGTTTTGGAGGTTCAGCACTGTGGTGTAATGCGGATAGAAGGATTCTCGTTCCACATGTCTTTCAGCGGGGTACAGAGCGGCCACCACCGACCATGCGAAACACGCATTGTCCGCTGATCGCACATTAACAACCGCTCTCTTTGCCATAATTTTTTGCGGTAATTTGACATGGCACCCTGCGCGCATTGAATTGTACTTATTTACATTCACTGTCAAATCTATTATCCGCGACAATGCCCAGCCGCTATCGCGTTCCTGGAACTCTTCTAGCGATGCTAGCGTGGGCTCGATTACGCGGCGCTCGTACCACTCGTGTACATCGGACGTGCGAAAGAGTTCAAAGTTTCTCGTGTTAATACTTTTATTGGCGCGCTTGTCACCGGACACAAATTCACCGTTGAAAACAGTGTTCACTTTTACACTGATGTGTCTCTGCAGCACATTCTCCACGTTCTCGACTACAATGTCTGCGGCATTTTCCAAAAACTGACGCGGTTCGATGTGGTCTGCGTTAATTATCGCACCGGTCAGTATACGGCTATCGAACGCCGTATCGATTTCGCGCCAAACGAGTCTTTGCGCGTTATTGCCGCCGCCACTGAATCCGCCGCCACTAGGCATGGATTCACCGACATACCGTCTCTGCAAGCGCACCTTTGCACCCTCGAGTCGCGCTATTCTCGCCACCAGAGATTGTCTATGTCCAATCGAGAGACGCGGACGCTTGGCACGGCTGCGTTCTTCCAGCTCTTCGATAAATTCTTCGCACTCTTGCAGCCATCCGAAATATTCGCCCAAGTTAGCAACTTGGCGAGAACGCTCCAACAGGTCGCGCTCAACGTTCTCCATTTTTGTAAAAAATTCACTTTTTCACACTTATAACAAAAAAAAACTTCTTTGCACACTAAACTTTTTTTTTCTTGCACCTCGAATGAAGCGTGCGCTCGCCAGTGGTACTATGGCCCGGCAGCTGCATCGGTCCTCATTATATATCCCGATCATCCCTTTGTTCGCCTTTGATCATCCCATTTGGGATGATGATGCAATTGTTAATTCGCGAGAAATATTTGTGCGATATCTACCCGCTGATAATTCTTAGAAATACATAGATAAGGCCGCCCGTTACCTTCCTGGTGTAAATTTCACCCCGTCGCAAGACACGTCAGATCCTGCGCAAACATGTCGCAATCTGTATGGATCATGTATCAACCCGCTTGATTGTCGGCAAATCTTTTGTTCTTAATAATTCGCAGAATTATCTTATCTTATCTTGGATTTTCGGAGAAAATTTAGATATCGCTGTAATAGATATCGCTGTAATAGATATCTTGGATTTTCAGAGAAAACTTAGATATCCAATTGTCGGCGCTCAGCCTGGATTAAGAAACGGCGGCAGCCATTCGTAGAATTTTTATCTTATCTTATCTTGTTTATAAAAATTTAGATATCGCTCAAAGACGCCGCTTATCTTATCTTGTTTATGAAAACTTAGATACCGCTCAAAGACGCCGCTTATCTTATCTTATCTTGTTTATAAACATATCAGATTACATGATCCCCTTATCTTATCTTGTTTATAAACATATCAGGTAACATGATCCCCTTATCAGGTAATATGATCCCCTTATCAGGTAATATGATCCCCTTATCAGGTAATCTGATATGTTTATAAACAAAAGATAAGCTTTATAAGAGTTTTAACAAGGCTCTGTAATATAAATATAAATTTAACGTATAAGACGGGTAACAAGAGCCAAATCGCGGATGACAATGCGTTATCCTAACGAAACTAAATAATTTTTCCGTTAGAATTAAATACCGGTGCACAAGGCACCAAATTTTACTTGGACACGGCCAAGATTTTAAATATGAAATAATCTCATATTTGAGATTTAATTTCAATACCCCTTTTTTAACCCCCCTACGGAAAATAAATAAATGAATGCAAGAGAAAAATATAGATCCGAAAATCGCTGAATCGGGAATCGAACCCGAGACCTTTCGCTTGCCGGACGACTGCTCTTCCAGCTGAGCTATTCAGATCTTTTCGATTCTATACTTTTCTCTGTTATATATAAAAAAAAGGGGTATTGAAATTAAATCTCAAATATGAGATTATTTCATATTTAAAATCTTGGCCGTGTCCAAGTAAAATTTGGTGCCTTGTGCACCGGTATTTAATTCTAACGGAAAAATTATTTAGTTTCGTTAGGATAACGCATTGTCATCCGCGATTTGGCTCTTGTTGCCCGTCTTATACGTTAAAAGATAAGCTTATCTACTGATAAGACCCCCTCCCCCGCGTGACGTCACCCCCCTCGCCCCCGATTCCCCCTGCCCCTCACCCCCCCTCATTGCCACTGGGTTAGAACTCCCCTAGTATAACTACTCCCGAGGACCAGACTTCACCGCCAGAAACTGTAAGCCGCCTCTCGAGTAGTCGTAGATCCGTGTTGGTTGGTACCGTAGGTATTGATCGTATATCGTAATTACCGTGAGTACCGCACTCTCTCATTTTTCGTATCGTTTTGTGTGTGAGAGAGCGGTCTCTCTCTTTTCTTTTTTAGAGTATCGTATCGCGGGGCCAGCCGATTTTGCGTTTCGCGAGCCGAGCCCTCTCCGAAAAGTGCCGCCGACAGTCCATCGTCTCGAAAGTAATTATCATAAATTCGGGTTACCGAGATATTCAGAGTCACGTTTCTTATAGGCTCGATTATTAGATTTTCCGAATTTGCGTGTAGCCGTTCTCCGCGAGTTTGTTAAATATTTCATTTTTTTCGACTCGGCGAGAGAGTCGTGCGAAAGAGTCACGAAATTACCGTCACCTATTTGTTATCTTTTTTTTTGCATACCGCACCGTGTCTCGGAGTATCTTAGGGTGCATTCGTTTATGCAGTGACTGCCGCAGAATGCCGCAAATGTCGTTCGTTTACTCCACCTGCGCAACCGACTGCAGCGCAGTTTGTTGTTCGTTTAAGCAGAGCTGCTGCCTATCTGCGCAGCCATCTCGGAGGTCCTGCTTAGGATGCTTTGCTCGCAGTACTGCGGACTACTGCGTAAACGAATGTAGTCTTCTCCATTGTTAAGCCAATTGAACTTGGAAACGTTGCCTGAAAATTATTTCAATTATGAGTTATGTTATAAAAGTTCAGAACAAAGAAGGTGGAGAATAACTCCTCCAAATAGATCCTACAAAACTAAAAGTAATGCAAGGTAAGTAATACAATAAAATTATGAAGTCTGTTAATTTATATTTACGATCCAATTAACTTAAAGATGCACTTTTATCAAGAATATAAATTTAAAGTAATCTGTTTAAAAAAAATGTGCTTTGTATAAAGATGCAATTCTGTTACAGTCATTCCTAGCTATCAAGCTACTTCGTCCCCAGTAAGTTTGGAAAAATCTGAGAAGTCTACATTCAGCAACATTTCAATCCTACCGTCATCACTGTCTGAAAATGTTATGTGCACACGTCATATGTCAGAACCTTCAACCTATTTAAAAATTTTATTATATTTATTCAAATAATAATTCATATTTAATATAAATATGATGGTTTCTAAATCGGCCTAAGAGCCATAGCACGAAAAATTACGAAAATTAATTATTCGGAACTGTATCTCTTGGTACGAGATTACTAAAGTTCCATATATTAATTAACCTTGAACTTACATATGGAGAAATAGGCGCGAAAAATATAGGTCCGAAAAGTCGCTGAAGCGGGAATCGAACCCGCGTCTTTCACTTTCCGGGCGACTGCTCTTACCACTAAGCTATTCAGACTCTTTCGATCCTATATTTTTCATTTGCTTTTTTAGTAGATGTTAGTAAATAACGCCATGATTAGGCCAGGCGTGAATAAACTCAGAAATAAATATTTTTTATCGGCTCTCAATATAAACAATATAAATATGATAGTTTCTAAATCGGCCTAAAAGCCATATAGCACGAAAAATTACGAAAATTAATTATTCAGAACTGTATATCTTGGTACGAGATTACTAAAGTTTCATATTAATTAACCTCGAACTTACATATGGAGAAATAGGCGCGAAAAATATAGGTCCGAAAAGTCTAAATAGCTATTAGTGGTAAGAGCAGTCGCCCGGAAAGTGAAAGACGCGGGTTTGATTCCCGCTTCAGCGACTTTTCGGACCTATATTTTTCGCGCTTATTTCTCCATATGTAAGTTCGAGATTAATTAATATATGGAACTTTAGTAATCTCGTACCAAGAGATACAGTTCCGAATAATTAATTTTTGTAATTTTTTCGTGCTATGGGTCTTAGGCCGATTTAGAAACCATCATATTTATATTGTTTATATTGAGAGCCGATAAAAAATATTTATTTCTAAGTTAATTCATATTTATTTAAAATTTCTTTACTTACGCACTCCAATTACAATCTGAGCAGTCAATTCACGCAGGTGATCGTTCGGTAAATGATGTCACGTGACTCGCAGATAATAGACGCAGTGGATGCGCAGTGGATGCGCTAATCACTGCATAAACGAATGCACCCTTATTGTGACGTCTGTCTATACCGCGTGTCCGCAAAAATAAGTTGGACCATCATAACGTTTACCGATTTTGTCTTTGTTTATCCCGTTGGTATATCATTGTCGCGAAATTATCTAAGATGTTTCACATTGTATAATTAATAATAATTTTGTAGATCAATTCCGAAATACCGATATCCGCCGATCTTATGATATTATATTTTTGTTCCCTACCGCTAGTTTATATATTACTGTTTGTTACCTAATGATATTATCCAATTGTATTTATCAGATGTCAAATTGTAAATCCTAAGTGTCAAATATATATATCTCTGTCAAATTATAACACCACGTGTATGTCTCTCTATATCTCTCTCTCAACCCTAGACCCATCACTCCTATAGACCCATCACTCCTATAGACCCGCGACTCTGTATGAAATTTGAAGAAGTGACTTTAAGTACCATTCACAGTAGTATCGTGGCGCGTTCACATGCGCCTGGCGCCCAACTGTACCGTGAGTACCGAATGTACCTAAGTACGAATAAGTAATTCTTTCCTTACCGAATTTCACCGTATTTAGATTCAGATTAGTAGAATATTTAAATTGAACGCTCCCCTGACCGAACTTGGCGTTTCGGCACAGGAAAAGACGTTGCAATATATATATATATATATAAATTTTATTTTGAGGTTACTTTGTAAGAAACTCGACATTTTATATGTATATAGCATTTTATCTGTACTAATACAAAATACTACGAAATCACTAATAAAATAGATAATATAAATTTATATTAATTTGATAGCGGAAACAAAACGCAAAAATATTACAAATTATTTACATTATACGCTGCAACACTACCAGACTGCTATCGCCGCCATGTTATGAATTGTGCGATTCGTACATGCGCGAGTACATATATTTACCCATCAGGGAGTGTAACTACTGTTCTTACTTATACTATGATCGGACTATAAATACCAGCCTAAAGCACATTGTGGCATATAGGCGAATACCCCAGATGCCTTAGCAGCCATACAGAAAAAGAAGAAAAATACCGGCCTATGAAAGAGCAGGGTGGGAAAGTCATTCGATAGAGGGGCGGTATTCATAGTCCGTTCTTATATTTAAGATCGTCTTAAAACCTCGTTCAACTAATCAAGAGATGATATGCGGCCATTTGATTGGTTGAACAAGGGCTTAAGACGATCTTAAATATAAGAACCAACTGTGAATACTGACCTAAAATACCAAAGAATATAGACGAGTATAGAAGCACGGTTTTCGGTAAAGTCACTAGATTACAAAGTAACGCAATTCATAAGATACATGGGAGTCAAGATGGTGTCGAAAAGTGTAAATAGTGTATACATTGTGTAAATCATCTCTACTTTAAGTGCAGTCTTTATAACCTGTTATAAACTTCTTCGCACATGAAGAGAAATAAGAGGTATCAAGATGCCAGGTTGTTGTGTTAAAGACTGCAATAATCGCAGCGAAAGAAGATTTCGGTTATTTCGTGTTCCGAAAAATAAAGAAAGAAGGCATGAATGGCTTCAATTAATTGGAAGAGATACTTTGCCAGAAAGGGCTGAAATTTGTGAGGTAATTAATGAATTACAAACGTACAAAACATTTTTGTCTTACAATACTAATTATTATATTAATTTTACAGATGCATTTTGATGAAAATCAATTTGAGAACAATCGAGCAGATAAGAGAAAATTGCTCCGCCCATATGGAAAACCTAATTTATTACATTTAGAAAATAATTCCAATGAAGTAACAAACAATATGAGTACTAATAATGGTAAGAATGTTATAATTCTCGTAAGTTTTACATAATTCAATGATACTTAGATATATAAGAAAGATACAATTTAGGTATAATAATCTAAATCATTTTCTTATGAACATATGTATTACTGTAATATTATTTATTTGAAATAATTGTAGATAAATACGAGGACAATGCAAATAATTTGAATGACAATTCCTACAGTAATATCAATAATGGTGACAATACTATTACTGAGTTGGAAATTATATCCACAGATTGTGGTACCAATAAATCAAATCATTTTGAAGCAACCGATGTGGTGGTAATGAGCGATACTGCATCAAATAAAAATCTTGATGAAATAATAAAAAATTTTGAAGAACAAATAAAAAAATTAAAGAAATCTTTAAATAAGACTGTGGTGGAACGTAATATCTTAAAAAGAAAATTGCAAAAAGAAAATGCAAGATTTAATGAAATATTTAACGAAGATCAAAAGGACTTTATCACGCGTAAAACACAAAGAGGAACATCATGGTCTGCAGATACAATTACAAAAGCATTGAAACTTTATGCAGCTTGCGGTCAAAAAGGCTACGAAGAGGTGCTCCGACAGCATTTACCGTATCCAAGTATCCGCACTCTACAAAGTCGCATACAAGGCTTAAAATTTAAGCCAGGTAAATTTCTCTGCAAAAGAGAGATGTCTGCAGAGCAATGAAAATTTATGGGATATAAATATATATCAATCATTGCTTGGAAATGAAAAGGAAACTGATTTAAATAATACAGTTCAAGCTGCATTATATTATTTAATAGGTGCATTATTATTTAAAATACAGAAAAATTTTACACATTGCAATAATTGTTTTAATGTTCTTGTGACTACGAATGATTCTAACAACAATTCTAGCTACAATAATCTAAGTTTTTATATAAAGTTAAGAGAATATAAAGAAAATATTTTAATATTTCCAAGCGTGGAGATATATAATTTAATATATAAGTGCGAACTATTATTTCGGAAAAATGAGATTAACTTACTTTTTAATGTATTAAAAGTCAATGATTTTATAACAATGTTTTTATAAGAATATTCGATAAACTTTATTCCTTCGTGTCATAATATTGGTTATAAATTTATAAAAAATTTTGTAATAACAAGAATTCATTTTTCATTAAAAAAAGTAAGCAGTGATGTAAAAAAAGCAGCTGGTCATAGCAGTAGAAGGGTTGCGATGAAAATGGCCATAGCAAATGGAAAAAAAACATAAATAAAAATTATTTTTATATAATTTACAATTTTATTTTCTTTCGTACAAAAAATTGGATTATATATACAATTATATACAATTGAAACGGCCGCGTTGCGTGGAGTCAAAATGGCAGCTTTTTTCCCCCTAATTGCGTTACTTTGTAATCTAGTGACTTTAGTTTTCGGTATCCCGCGGGTCGCACGAGCTAGGGTACTTTGTTATAGTTTACGTCACGTATACTGTACTGAAATGCTATAGATAGTACAGAATAAGTGAGTAAACTATAGCAAAGTATCCCAGCTCGAGCGACCCGGGGCACCAAGAACCGTGCTTCTATGGTAATACTATAGTGCTCTCGATTGGTTTTTGAACGGCAATTGGGAGATCAGGTGCTCCCGAGTGTTGTTTCTGAACGCAGTCCTAAACTTGTGCAAGAGTGCAGTTAGTACAAACAGACCTCATATCTCCCCTTTTCTTTACGCAGGATTCACACAGCGTCCGATATTCGATGTGCGACGTTCGATATCCAATCAGAAAATTTTGATTTTTAAAAATATCGAATATGTGTGAATCTTGCATTACATCACTGACGAGGGAGGTACTGTTAAGGGTCGACAGGTCGTCCGGCCAGACTCCGAATTGATGTTGGAGACCTTGCGCGGTGACAACGCGAAACTCCGATTTCAGTGTTGCTAACGCCGAGAAACCAATTCTCGGGTTTTATGTAGTGGTGCATGTCTGTACACGTACATACACCATTGCATTGCTCACGCGGACGCACCATAGAGAGACAAGGACCGATAATCACGTGTTCTCCTTGTTTCTCTATCGTGCCGGTATACGCGAGATGCGGCCTGAAAATGCTTTCTGGCCTTCCGTAGCAGAAGGCAGTAGCGTAGCAAGGCTAATAAGTACCTACTTTTTGTAAATTTTATATATGCTTATGCACATATGTGCGTGTATATATATATATCCCACACGGAACAAAGCATCCAATGGACGTCCATATAACCTCCATACCTCCATGCGACCTCTACCTCCACGGTGGACAACAGATGGATTTCTAATAGATATCCATACTATCTCCACAATAGATATCGTCTACAAATCCATCATGGATGTACATTAGACATCTATTATGGATATATGATAGATTTATACATCCTTGCATTGAATAAAATAAAAATTAAGTTTTATTTAAAATTCTGATTTCTGAGAATGTTTTAAAAAATATTGAAAAATTTGTAATTATATATATATTATTCAATTTTAACTTATATATACGTAACATTTATTAAAACAGTTTTTAAAAATATACTTACATAATAATACAATTGTAATAGCAAGATTAACAAATTGTATGAATCAAAACTTTTTAGATTAAACTGTAATATTTATAAAATTTATTATTAAATATAAAAAATTTTTAATTTTTTAATTAAAAATAGAAAGTATTGAATTTGAAATGACTTTAAATCTTGCAAAAAATACATTAGCTAGTTTTTAATAAAATTACTGTTACAAGTACGCAAATAAATAAATAATGATTAAAAAACATTCAACAATTTAAAAATTAATTCGATAAATAAATATCTCCTAATAATTAATGAAAATTAACGTAGACAATTTTTTTATAATAGAATATATATTTTTATTGATAACGTTTATAAATAAAAGTATAATTATATAATACAATATGTTAATATAAAATTACTACAAGTGTATTTTCAATATATATATAAATTTTTTTGCGACCTTTATTACATAACTCCTAGAATGACAAAGAAAGATAACATACCGAATTTACAAAAGGAAGACTTTTCTCGCTTCATTTTCGGTCTCAATACAAAAACAATGTTCCCAGATTATACATATATATATTTTTTTTCCGATGAGTAACGCGAGGACATTATCTTATAATTAGACAAATTAGGTCGATAAAATAATATGTAGATACAAATATTTGTATAGTAATGCTAATTGTAATGATGACAAACATGAACGCTTATTCTCTTATGAAAAATTTTCGTATGCGAAGATGACGCTGAACGAAAATTGTGTGTGTATTGTGTGTGTGTGTGTGTGTGCGTGTGCGTGCGTGCGTGTATGTGTGTATGTGAGATTGGTATATACTTTTACACAGTTAAAAATATATACCAATCAGAGGGATCGCGCAGCATCATTTTCGCATACGAAAAATTTTCTCGCTCCATTTTCGGTTTCTACGAAAAAATCTTTCCAGATTATACATATATATATTTTACCCGAGTAACGCGAGGACGTCTTATAATTAGACAAATTAGGTCGGTAAAACAATATATATATATTATAGATACAATTATGTGTATAGTAATGCTAATTGTAATTATACTGACAAACATGAACGCTTATTCTCATATAAAAAATTTTCATATGCAAAGGTGACGTTGTACGAATATTGCGTGCGTGCGTGCGTGCGTGTGTATGTGTGTGTATAAAATAAAATATATGTATAATATATATGTGTAAATGTATGTATAAAATATATAATACAATATGTTAAATATAAGAGATATAAGAGAGTTTTACATATATATATACATACATATATTTAATGAAGAAAATATATATACATTGAATGCGTGTGTGTGTATGTATATATGCGCGCGCAATGAAAATGCTTATAACGTTACGTTTTGCAAGAGGACATGGAGCAGGTGGCAAATTTACACCAGACTCTTCTTCGCTTTCCGACGAAGAGTAAATTTTTCTCGCTCTGTTTTCAGTAATATTTTGCTTCCTTTTCCGTGTCCATATCTGACGTGTATAAAGCTTTATCTGCCTTCGCATAAGCCTTCTGTAAGGACGCTGAAAATATTATAAACATTAAATATTATAAATAAGTAAAATATTTATAAAAGTCAGTAAAACCCTATACTTAAATATAGTACTTACAATATTCGCCAAAAATTCTTATAACTTTTAATGCGGGCCAATCAAACTTTGGTATCTCCTGTTTCTCTACCGCTTTTCGGATTTTTATATCCGTCTTAAAATGCGAGGGATATTTGCATTCATCTTTATTTTGCAACCAAATTTTTGGTATTACTTGAATACCATCCGGGAATTCTGCGACGACAAAGCCTTGATTCGACATCTTCCAATGCGATTCTAAAAAAGAGCTTCTGCGTGTAATATTGTAATAAAAAAAGAAATCAATTTATATAGATGTGTTTTGTGTATATGTGTATTGTTATGTATATGCATTTGTTATGTATATGTAATTGTTGTCTCAACCACAATTTTGTCAGTTTATTTAAATGTCAGTTTATTTAAATTTTGTCAATTTATTTTAAGTTTATATTTATAAAAGATATTACAAAGCGGAGCGCAATATGTAAATATTATAAATGTGCGGTGCTTATAAGCGGTATTACTGCGAAATATCTTTCATTTTTATATGGCAATTTGATAAATTTAGATCTAATTTTATGTAAAGGCCAGACTTGAATGTCAGATAATTTACTCACTTTAAATATATCCAAATGAACAGAACTACATGGATTATTATAAAGTTCTTCGACAACCTTAAATTTACGACCTACTGCAATATAATTGCCTTCACTCGATGTTGCGATATTTTCCAAACAAACGATATCTTTATCTATGAGACAACAATTATCAGGAGATTTGACTGAAATAATAAAATGAGGAAATTCAATCTTCGAAAATTGTGGATTAAAACAACCTGATATTAGCGGTCCTCTCTCGTGTGGATTCTTTACATTTATTTGTGAAATATTAACATTGTCAGAATTTACTTTACAAAAACTCATTTCCGCATAGCGATTGCTAATTTGCTCCAATGGTTTTTCAGATTTTCTTAAAATAGATTTTAATTCTTTCATAAAATTTTCAAACGGAAAGGCACTGAAAGTATCTAACGGCCCAAATTGTTTTACGCAATCAGTAATGTGTAGAAGCCCGTGAATATTATGAGACACAAATTCGGGCCCGTAAATTTTAATAAAACATTCAACGAAATATCTCAATAATTTGCTCGCGTATTCAATATATTCAGCCGTACTATTATTTTGACATAAAATACGAACAGCAACATGCAAAGTGAGAAAGTTGGAAAATACATCAGGCTTTAATTCTTTTTGCAATACAACGGGACCGGTATATAACAAAAATTGTCTCAATTCGGTTGCTTTCCACTGTGCAAAATCTTCAATTTCTCGCGGTCTTCTCGCAAATTCTTTCGGAATAAAATGCCTGATATCGAGAAGAAATTTGGAAATATTTTGTATTCGTTGCGAGGATAAATATCTAGCATTAAGAGGACCGCATATCCATAATTTTAATAGCTTCTTAACAACGCCGATACATATCAAATACATATAATCTAATGGAATTTGAGACACAATGTAAAAATTTGGAATATTCAATAGAATAGGACGACCGAGATGGTATTCTTCTTGGGTTTGATTACGAAAGTTAGCGTCTGTTCTTTTTTGCCAATCAAAATCGGAAAAACAAATTCTATTAGCGATAAAATCACCTTCAATTGTACATTTCGAACAGCTAAAATAACCAGTATGTCCTTTAGTAAGCGTAATAAAAGATTTAGCCGGAGCATCACAAATGATAGAATGTATCGACACTGGGAATGTTGTTTCGTTATAAGTTATGCCTTCATTAATTAAAACTGTAACATCTTTTACAAATTGTTCTAAGAATTGATTTGCATCCGCTGGTTTGGTTTTGCCGAAATAACAACCAATAAGAAATACTTTCCCGTGAGGCATAATACGACCTAAAATGGGCCATAATTGATTTGAATTGGATCGAGATATTGGTAAACCATCAATACCGATTTGAATTTTAATAGAAGATGAATTATTATTTTTAGATAAAAATTGCAAAATACTATATTCCATACCCAAATGACAATATTGACCAGGAAATATCTCATTAATAACGTTAGAAGATCGTGGTGTACGTAATAATGTCTTTGCACATTTTGGCAAATTAGAAAAAATTGGATGCACTTTTTTTAAACCAGACAATAAATGTAATAAAGCTACATGAGAAATACGATGCGTAATAGCCCATTGTACTAAAAATGTTTCAAAATCATTGTTTTCGTTTTCTGAATTATTATCCTCTCTGATAAAGTGTGGCAATACATTGTTTAAAGAAACATCAGATTCGGAGATTCTCGTTTCACTAGAATGTGTTAAATTTGCCTCTTGTGTTTCGAAAAGAGTATTATTCAAATTAACATTCCCAGAGTCATCATTATCATTACTCGAAGCGGAATTATTTAAAATTATGTGCGAATTGGATCTACATTCATTATTATCCGAATTATCCGAAGTAAAATTATTTTTAATTTCGTGCAAATTGGCTCTACGTTCTTCATTAAAGACAAGTGAAAATAATGCGTCACTCTCTTCTCGAATTAACTTACGGCGATACCTCGCTGAAATACGCGACAGACATTTGCGTTTCGACATGGTTGATTGGATTTATTATGTAATATTTGTAACGTATACGTGATAAATGTAACGTATTTTTAAAATATGTAAATAATATTTACTGTGTGGGTGTGCGTGTGTGTGTGTGTGTGTGCGTGCGTGCGTGCGTGTGTGTGTGTGTGTGTGTGTGTGTGTGTGTGTGTGTGTGTGTGTGTGTGTGTGTGTGTGTGTGCGCGTGTGCGTTCGTGCGTGCGTGCGTGAGTGTGCGTGACTGTCAAGTAAAATTATTACAGATTACAAATTATACTTGCTAAATTTTTTTGATTACTTTCCTTGAATCTCCGTTGAATTAATGCGTCTTATACGCATCTACAGCCCACGGGAAGTCAGGAGGAAATGCGCACGGCAACGAGCTTTAAGGTCGATAATCCTAATAACATTCATGCGAATTAGTATATTCATCATTATATTCGACACGGAATTCTTTATAATTATATGCGAATTGAGGACTCTATACGTTTTTTATTATACAGAAAAGTGTGTAAGTCAAATTTATCATTCTCTTTTCGAGTTTACAGCGTCAGACATTTGCGTTTCGGAACGATTGATTGCATGTATAGTAATATTTAATCAAATTTAACATTTACAATATATATAAATAATATTTACTGTGTATGTATGTGTAACTGTCAAATAAAAATTATTAAAGATTACAGATTACTTGTTTAATTTTTTTTATAACACTCCTTGTCTAATAGTATATTGTCCGAGTAATATAATCACAGCTGAATTATTAATTGCATGTATTGTAATATTTACCCAGTCAGAAATCATCCATCGAATTGACATATAATCGACGTCGAAATCATCACAATTACATCGAAGTACATGTAATTTCGATAATTTCGACGTTGATTATATGTCAATTCAATGGGTGATATTTGACTGGATAAATATATATATTACAATACATGATGCCGATTCGATTAATTATTTCTCGCCGGATAACGTTTAACTATATATACGTAAATATGCACACTCAAATAAAAACTATTCAATACTACAGATTATACTTGCCTTATTTTTTGCCAGCTCTCGTTGTCTACAGTTCATCAGAGGAACGAAACAGCGAACAGCGACGGACTTTATCGCCGGCGACGACGTCCTAAACAACATTCATACATGCAAATTGGCTCTATATTCTATATTCATCTCATTATCCGCAACGAAAGAATTTATAATTACGTGCCAATTGGGAAACTCTACGTTTATTACAGACGAGTGTATATGATTCATTACTCTCTTTCTGAATTAATTTTTTGTCTCGGTATCTCTGGTCATATGCGCGACGGACATTTTGGCGCGCTTTTTATTGCATGTATTATTATTACCGTTTAACTACGTACATACGCACTTTATTCAAATAAAAACTACTTAATATGTATTTCAGATTATACTTGCCTTATTTCTTTGATAGCTCTCCTTGTCCAATGCTAATATCTCCTGTAAAATGCTCACGGCTAATCGACGGCGCGTCTTGCACGGATCGCAGACGGGAACGGAAGAGGAGACGAGCACGGCGACGGTCCGCGGCGTCTGTGAGTCCCTAACAACGCTGGTACATAGCAACGATTGTTAGTTACTATTGTATTATTAATTACAACTATTAATTAACAACGATAAAGTCCGTCGCTGTTCGCTGTTCCGTTCCTCTGATGAACTGTAGACAACGAGAGCTGGCAAAAAATAAGGCAAGTATAATCTGTAGTATTGAATAGTTTTTATTTGAGTGTGCATATTTACGTATATATAGTTAAACGTTATCCGGCGAGAAATAATTAATCGAATCGGCATCATGTATTGTAATATATATATTTATCCAGTCAAATATCACCCATTGAATTGACATATAATCGACGTCGAAATTATCGAAATTACATGTACTTCGATGTAATTGTGATGATTTCGACGTCGATTATATGTCAATTCGATGGATGATTTCTGACTGGGTAAATATTACAATACATGCAATTAATAATTCAGCTGTGATTATATTACTCGGACAATATACTATTAGACAAGGAGTGTTATAAAAAAAATTAAACAAGTAATCTGTAATCTTTAATAATTTTTATTTGACAGTTACACATACATACACAGTAAATATTATTTATATATATTGTAAATGTTAAATTTGATTAAATATTACTATACATGCAATCAATCGCTCCGAAACGCAAATGTCTGACGCTGTAAACTCGAAAAGAGAATGATAAATTTGACTTACACACTTTTCTGTATAATAAAAAACGTATAGAGTCCTCAATTCGCATATAATTGTAAAGAATTCCGTGTCGAATATAATGATGAATATACTAATTCGCATGAATGTTATTAGGATTATCGACCTTAAAGCTCGTCGCCGTGCGCTTTTCCTCCTGACTTCCCGTGGGCTGTAGATGCGTATAAGAAGATGTCGAATCAAGGCTTTGTCGTCGCAGAATTCCCGGATGGTATCCAAGTAATACCAAAAATTTGGTTGCAAAATAAAGATGAATGCAAATATCCCTCGCATTTTAAGACGGATATAAAAATCCGAAAAGCGGTAGAGAAACAGGAGATACCAAAGTTTGATTGGCCCGCATTAGAAGTTATAAGAATTTTTGGCGAATATTGTAAGTACTATATTTAAGTATAGGGTTTTACTGACTTTTATAAATATTTTACTTATTTATAATATTTAATGTTTATAATATTTTCAGCGTCCTTACAGAAGGCTTATGCGAAGGCAGATAAAGCTTTATACACGTCAGATATGGACACGGAAAAGGAAGCAAAATATTACCGAAAACAGAGCGAGAAAAATTTACTCTTCGTCGGAAAGCGAAGAAGAGTCTGGTGTAAATTTGCCACCTGCTCCATGTCCTCTTGCAAAACGTAACGTTATAAGCATTTTCATTGCGCGCGCATATATACATACACACACACGCATTCAATGTATATATATTTTCTTCATTAAATATATGTATGTATATATATATGTAAAACTCTCTTATATCTCTTATATTTAACATATTGTATTATATATTTTATACATACATTTACACATATATATTATACATATATTTTATTTTATTAATATATAATAATATATTGTTCTTATAATTCATGTAAAATTATATTATATTTAAATTTCTTTAACTTTTCTTTATATTATAGCTTGAATCACTTTGATGATGTCGCGTATTGGAATCAAAGTTTTCAAAACACGTGGTAAAGTATTTATGGCGAACACAAAGTCACCTTACATCGATTCTAATACGTTACATCATCACCGAAATTCAGTATAATTTCGAACGTCGGACCGTTAAGACGTGTTGATACTTTTATTTTTTCTTTTGTAATAAATAAAATTTAGAGTGGGTCCGATGCATCTGGGAAAATGCTAACGATAAATCGTAATCTTAATTTGAAATAAAATTTAGAGTGTTACAATGAAATGAGAAGTTCATAAAATCCAGACTATATAAATTCTATCAAAATTAATTACTAAAATCTTGACACAGATCAACGACTCAACGATTCAGATGTATTGTATCTCGGATACAATGTAAAACTACATCCAATGTACGCTCTTCCGAAAAATCACAATCATCGCAAATTACAAACTCGAGCTCCCATTCATCATTTTTACAAGGTGAGCATTCGCAACATTACATAAAATTTCATATTTATACTTAATATTATTAAAGTTACATATATATATATATATATATATGTGTATATATATATTTAACTTTTATATACAATATTTAAAATAATACATACAATTTTGTTCTCTACAGCTTCGCCTATTAATGAAGATAGGAATGGAGATGATTTCGGTGCTTCATGTGAAACAGATGCTGAGGAACATATGCCGCGTACTATTATTGCTCCAAGAGAGAAAACTCGAGATGGCTTGATACATGCCCATGGTCGGTCAGACAATGAATATCCGCATAACAGCCCTATAATAAAAGGGAAAAATCGAATTAATTCGACACATAATCGGTATGACACCATCAATCCACCATTGACGCCATCGATCGGCTCGAGACATAATGGCAATGATGCGGGAAAAATTGGCCGAGCTACTAAGAATAAGTATACGTACAGAGAAATTGAAAAGGAAAAGGAAAATTTTAATAATCAATTTTCACACGCAGAAGGTCCAATTGGTAAGTAAAGCTGCGTTCGGGAACATTACGCGGATGCACACCGGCCGCTGAAAATTTATACTATGCGTTAGGCCTGTTCTACAATAGAGTCGTAAGCTGTAAGACATAAAAAATTGACCAATCACAGACGAATTAAAATAGAAGAAAAATCGACTGTGATTGGTCAATTTCTTACATCTTACAGCTTACGACTCTATTGTAGAACAGGCCTAACGCATAGAATAGAGTTTTGGCGGCCGGTGTGCACTCGTGTGATGTTCCCGAACGCAGCTTAAATGTAATGCATGTGTGTGTGTGTGTGTGTGTGTAAATACGGTTAAAATACACAATTATGCACTCAATTATTATAAAAAAGGATTATTGAAAAGGTTATATTAAACAAAGTACTTAAAGTATTATTAAAGTGATTATTAAAAAATATTATCGTTAAATTATGCGCATTTTATATATATATATATATATATATATATATATATATATATATATATATATAAATATAAAATGCGCATAATTTAATAATATTTTTTAATAATCTCTTTACTGGTCCTTTTTATAATGTTTTTAATAATCATTCTTTTATATGATTTTATACATATCAATGTCCGCAGTATTGTGTATTTTAATCGTTTTCTCTTCTCACACACACACACACACACACACGTACGCACGCACGCCCGCACACGCTCACGCACACGTTCACGCACACGTTACACACCCGCGCGCGCGCGCGCACACACACACACACACACACGCGCGCGCGCGTGTAATTTAAATATTTTCAACAGTTTACATTTATTCTTGTATATTTCTGGTTTATCGTTTGAAAGCAGCGTGTAATGCGACTAATTTATGTTTTATAAGCTATTCGTATATTTTATATACTATGCACATTTTATAACGTTTTTTTATTATATATTTTTGTGGGGGGGTGATTATTATAACTAATAATTCCCTCAATTAGGAGCGGCGTGTCAGGAAATATATAAGTAATTCGATTCAATAGCAGGTATAAAGGCTTTAATACGAGATGGTCGATCTTACAGGATACAAACAAGTCAAGGAGATTCGCGTGTTATTATGTCGGCTGATCCCGAGCGACTAACTCATTTTGTATCGAACCGTCGCGCAAGGAAATCGTTCCCCGCGCAATCGATCCGCGCATCGCTAAATCATGATCACGCACATCTTATTGTTTAAATATTCTCACCGTCTACAGTTCGGCCAGCCTGACATTATGGCCGTCTCGGCCATGCGTACTATAAATAAATGCGTAAAATAAAATATATAATACAGTCAATAATACTCGTCAAAATTTACGTACATCTATATATGTTAATCAAATACGAAATATAATATCTCTTAGTCTAATCCCTACTATACATTTTCATATGGTCTGCACTTACAGTTCCCGTGTACGGCATTTGAGTTATCTGAAAACCCTCAATATCGGATACAATATAACGATCATTGTCTAATACGGTTTTTACAATATATGGACCTTTAAACTTTGGAATCAGTTTCTTATTTACACCCGGCGTTGTATCGGTATTGATGATTACCACGTAATCACCTATTTTGTAGGTAGTAGCACGTTTCCGTTTACTATTATAATGGATTTCATTCGCTCGCTGACACTTTTCAATAACGTTCGCCGCACGATCTCGAATGGCCTCCAAATCTCTATCGCCATCAGAATATTGGTCGAGTAGAATACGGATTTCGTCTCTCACAGTTCCTATTTGATCGATTCCGAACAACAACTGACTAGGGGTATTATCTATGCTTCGACAGCGCGTATTATTTAAAGCAAACTCGACCCTTTCTAGCACTCTGTCCCATTTTTCTGTCGTATCGCACAATTTTGCTAATATCGGCGTAAGGACGAGATTAAAGCGTTCGACTTGTCCGTTAGCGCGAGGAGTACCGACGGCAATCAAAGTGTGATGAATAGATTCTTCGTTCATAAATTTTTCGAACGCTTGTGACGTAAAATACGTTCCACGATCGCTTATCAAGCGCCTAGGCTTACTGTACGCGCGAAAATAATCTTTTAAGTGTCGAACTACCTCCTCATTTCTCGTTGTCTTACACGGATATAATTTTATGAATTTCGTAAATCCATCTATCAATGAGAAAATATATCGGTAGCCTTTCCCCGTTTTTTCTAGTGGTCCGTAATGATCGGCATGTAAAGTTTGAAATGGTAATTTCCCTTTTGGGATATTGTGTAAATATCCTTCCCTTTTTCCAGAAACTGGGGAGAATTCAATACATTTCAGGCAGTTCGATATATATTCCCGTACTTTTTCTCTTAAGTTTGGAAACCAATAGACTTTCATCACGTTATCGACAACTTTATCAACCCCGAGATGACCCAAATCGTCATGACAAGTTTTTATTACATTTAATTCCATACACTTCGGGACGTAAAACAATAATTTTTTATTCTTAATTTTTCGGTAAACTAAACCGTCTCTCAATTCATAAAATTTATCTTCCCCCTTCTCTAGTTTATTCCGAATTTCACAAATTTCTTTATCTTTATCCTGCCGAATCGACAATGTTTGTTCAAAAGTATTGGCCTCCAAAACTAATACGCTGTTACACCGGCTTAACGCATCGACATGTGACATTCGCTTGCCTGGGCGATGCTCGATCTTATAATCGTAGTCCTGTAAGAACATCGCCCACCTCGAAATACGCGGATTGACAGTCTGTTTGCTCAATGTAAGGCGGAAACTATCACAGTCTGTAACGATAGTAAACGGAATTCCCGACAGGTAAATATGGTATCTCTTGATCGCGTACACGACCGCTAAACACTCCAGTTCAAAACTGTGATACCGCGCTTCAGTCGCTGTAGTTCTGCGACTAAAATAAGACACGGGTCGCATCGTACCGTCGCTCTGTTTTTGCAATAAAATTGCACCAAATCCGCTAGCACTGGCATCGCAATGTAGTTCTGTTACCAATTTCGGCGAATAAATGGCAAGAATCGGCTGTGACGACAACAAACCCTTTAACATTTCAAATACACGATTTTCTTCCGGTCCAAATTTAAAAGCTACATTCTTTTTTATTAGATCATAGAGCGGTTTCGCAATGATCGAAAAATTTTTTACAAATCTCCGGAAATAACTTGCGAGACCCACAAAACGGTGAACTTCCTTTGCGTTACGCGGTATCGGAAAATCGACAACAGATTCCACATTCATAGCGCTAGGTCGAATGCCGCTCTCGTCAATCGAATAACCAAGATAAATAATCTCGCGATATAAAAACGAACATTTGTCCAAGCGAAATTGCAATCCATGTTGTCGAGCCAAATCAAAAACTTCACGAAGAATTTCCAAATGTTCGTCAACGTTCTCAGTTGCAATTAATATATCATCAAGATACACCAATATTTTATTCTCTCGAATTAAATCGCGAAAAATGCTGTTAATATATCGCTGAAAGACACGCGGAGCATTCGTCAACCCGAAAGGCATTTTTAAAAATTCAAATTGACCCAAGGGGGTCACAAAAGATGTATATTTCACCGATCCGTCGGCAACCTTAACATGGTGGAATCCGTTTCTCAAATCGAGGCTAGAAAAATAGGATTTTCCCCGCAATCTATCCAAGTGATCATCGATCAAAGGTGTCGGAAAATTATCTTTCACTGTTATCTTATTAAGTTCGCGATAGTCGATACATAATCGCGATTCACCGTCTTTCTTACGAACGAGTACAATCGGAAAAGCGTATGGAGAATTGCTTGATCTTATTATTTTCTCTTCCAACAATTTATCCAGTATTTGTTTTAACCTTTCTTTATCGGCAAACGAGAGTCTTCGCGGTCTCAAACTAATAGGCCGATCATGCGTCAAATTTATATTCATTTCGATTTCTTTTTGAGGGCTTGTGAGTCCTGTGTTGATAATATTTTCATTATTATACAATTTCTCGACGCGTTCTTTTATTTTAAAATTAATCTGCGGGTTAATATTTATCGCTTCGGCAATAGACAATGGACGGTCAACATATGATATGTGAAAAATCTGCCTCGCAAAATCCGAGCTATCCACCGTTCGTGAATTTGCCCTCGAAACACTAAATTTTTCCCCCAACGTTATTTCAATTAACGGCGACGATGTGAAATCTCGACCAAGTAAAGCAGCACACGTTATTGCCGTATCCGGAACAACAAAAAATTTTATTTTTAATTCGATATCGTTGATCTCGACAACATCCTCGAAGGTCCCCAACATTTCCAACTTAGTCCCATTAATACCGAAAAAGGATTGTTGTTTAACAATCGGCATGCGAATATGAGCCGGTACAAAATCACCTTTAATTAAACTAATGGGTGACCCCGAATCAATCATCGCCATCAATGAATATTTACATCTGCTACCGGACGCATCCGCGACCTGATACGCGAGGGTTACCAGGTATGGAGTACTCGGTGAGACCGGCTGGACCACGCTCGTCGTGTTCTCCGCTCCCGGCCGCGACTTCGGACACTCCTTCACGCGATGCTCCAGACTGCCGCATCCAAAGCACGAGCCCCTCGCCCGCTTCTGTTCCTCCTTGCAGTCTCTGGAGAAATGTCCAGTCGCCCCACAATTATAGCAGCGGATGGTACCGCCCTTCGTCGTAGATATTCCTCCTCCACCGGATTTCGGCACTGGTCGCTGTCCCCTCGCAGCTCGCTCTCCCCCGCCTCCGGCCCCGCCATCCAACGACAGCTTCCTGAACGCATCTAATACGTCCACTGCCGACGCAAAGCGCATCATCCGCGCCTGATTCCGCATACGTGTATCCTGCACCCCGTCGATTAAACAGTCAACAAGCTCCTCCCCGTCGACGGATACTCTGTTAGCGAGAACCACTTTCTCGTGATAATACTCCGTGAATGTTTCGCCGCTTCGCCACTTCCGCTTCTCAAAATCACGCCTCAATGTCAGCTTACTGGGGCGACTATCAAACATGCGAGACATCTCCGATAGCAAGTCTGCAGCACTTAATTGCAAATGCTCTGATTTCGAATGAAACCAGCTCAAAGCTTTATTCTTCAACCTCAAATTAATCAATATTCTGGTCGAATTCTCGTCTAACCGATATGTTGCACGCAAAAGTTCAACTTGTCTCCTCCATGTTTCAAAACTGTCGCAATCGCCGCGAAACTCACCCAATAAATCACTAATGATCCGGATGTTGACTCTTGAATCGATACTGCGGTCGCTAGCATTGTCTTCAACACTCGGCGTCATACTCGCTTCCCGACGGACGAGACTCAATTCTCGCTCCAAGAGAGCTTTCTCGCGCTTCAATATATCTATTTCTCTCTCCATCAATTCTGGGGGCAACGCAGGGCCGTGCTGGGCCGCAATGACCACCCCGGAACGCAACGATACTCCACCTCCAGAAGTCGATTGTTGCTCCGACACATCTGTATTCATGCCCGTCCAACCCTGCACATCACCGCCCAAACAATGCTCATATGCACTTCGCCACCCGTCTTCACCGACAGCTAATATTCGCGCCACTAATTCGACCTTCGCGCCGCTCGCAGACACTCCGACCTGCCGCGCGATATCCTTCAAATTCACAACGGTCAAATCGTTCAATCTATCTTGAGGCGACCGCTCCATCCTCGCAACGACAATATTTTACTGCTAAAAACTCTCAAGTCACGTAGCAAAGTCACCGCTCACCCGGTATAACAACAACGGGAAGCACACAATATTACCCGTCAACAAGGTCACAAGCCGATAAAATTCTCGAATGTATTGTTTCAATGTCACAATAGCACCCCGCAAAAACAACGTTCAAATTCGGCCGTTAACGATTCGCGATAATTACAGCAAGTAACAACTATCGAATCGCGGGATCACAAAGCTGACACGATATATAAAAAAAAAAAAATTTTTCGACCCACCGCCGTCAATTTCGCGGTTCGTCAATTTCACTGCAACGCGAGTCTCATAATCAAAAGTCAGACGCTATAAAATCACTCCGTGAACGTGCACTCAAATTCGATCCGATATCCGAATAATTCAAATAATCCGAACGATCAGAATCCCACTTCTGAATTTTGTGGGGGGGGGGTGATTATTATAACTAATAATTCCCTCAATTAGGAGCGGCGTGTCAGGAAATATATAAGTAATTCGATTCAATAGCAGGTATAAAGGCTTTAATACGAGATGGTCGATCTTACAGGATACAAACAAGTCAAGGAGATTCGCGTGTTATTATGTCGGCTGATCCCGAGCGACTAACTCATTTTGTATCGAACCGTCGCGCAAGGAAATCGTTCCCCGCGCAATCGATCCGCGCATCGCTAAATCATGATCACGCACATCTTATTGTTTAAATATTCTCACCGTCTACATTTTATTATATGTTTTTGTATTTTTTTTATATTATTATTATAAACGTTAACACATTTATTATATAAATTTATATGCTATTGATACATTACAATTACATATCATGTTGATTTTATAAATCAGTCGTATTACACGTTGCCTTCAAGAAAATAAATACTAATAATATTTGTAGTTGATCATTTAAAAAAATTAACGAGGGAAGTAGCATCAGTAAAATATGATGTGAGGCAAATACTGACCTTAGTAGACATCATAGTGGACAAAATTAATAAAGACACAGAATGTGAGAGAACACAAATTTCCTTTGAGGGCGCTGAAAACCGGTTTCCCTTGCAAACCGTGGCTCAGTTAGCGGAAGTTGAGGAGATCTTGAAAGCGTCAAATTCCCAACATAACACTGAAATAGTAAGTAAACGCATATAAATTTATATATATAAGATATAAATATTTTACCAATAAAATAATCAGACGCGAAATTATATTTTGATAATTGAACAAATACTGTAACTCACAATTACCATGAAGTTTTACAAGCTTTTATTGCATACATTTTATCGTTCAGATTATTAATAATTTAAAATTGTTATAAAAAAATGATTGGAAAGATTGAGAATTTAAAAGAATTTTAAGAAATTATTTAATCTGATAATAATATATTATTTTACTTTTTTATTTTATAGCGCGGATATATCAAATCCATCGGAGGGACAAGTGTCGATGATGCCGTAAAGAGAACATTGTATAAAGTATTCTCCAATAAATTGGCGGAGAGATATAACTGGGAAGGCCGACGCGGAAAGGAACCACTGCAGAAACTGGAAGTGATGAAAGTTATTTTCAGTAAGTTTAAATATTAATTAAACGTAAAAATATGTGATTAAGTAATGCTTTCATATACTATATATACACATAATGACAGATAAAAAAACTGCACACACACACACACACACACGCGCGCGCGCATGCAAACTCTCTCTCTCTCTCTCTCTCTCTCGCTCTTTCTCTCTGTATTATTTTACAGGGTGTCACGGAAATTTGTTGACTATAATTAACGGTCAGTTTTTAACGCACATAAGGAACAAAAAAATAAAAAAATCTTTTAACAGATGACATTTTGCATTTATATTTACATTTAAATAAAGATTGGAAATAATTTTATCACTACAAACAAACGTTTATTTTAAAATACTAATTTAATTATAACAGTTTCAGTAATTTATCATGACGCATTGTACTATATGCATGGTCCGTATTCAGAACGCTTTTAAAGATGTTAGCGTGCTTTTTTGTCATTCTATCTTTATTGTTCATTAAACGTGAAATAAGGATAGAATGATAAAAAAGCGCGCTAACATTTTTAAAAGCGCATTCCGAATACGGACAATATAGTACAATGCGCCCTTGATAAATTACTGAAATTAACTGTTATATATATATATTTAATTAGCATTTTGAAATAAACGTTTGTTCGTAGTAATAAAATTATTTCCAATTATCTTTGTTTAAATGTAAATAAATGCAAAATGTCCTCTGTAAAAAAATTTTTTAATTTTTTTGTTTCTTATGTGCGTTAAAAATTGACCGTTCTGAAACGTGCAGTTCTGAATACGGGCCTATATATATAGCTGTTATTTTTAAATACACGTAGGGAGCAGAAAAAATTAAAATATCTTTAAATAGAGGACATTCAGCAGTTTTATTTTCACATAGAGTAAAGACATTCTTATCATTTATAATAAAGTTTTTTTTTAATGACATATTTAAAGTGCATCATTAAAACATCATTGAAACAAAAATCATATCTCTTGCGGAAACTATAAATAATTTTACGTAACTTTACGTCTCTTTTGAGATGCCATTCATTGCTTTTAATTCTCACAGCTCTGATCAATTTCCTTTATTATCTTGAACCATCTTTTATAAATCGTTTATTAAATAATAAGTATATTTCCGATATTTGTCTTTACTCTATGTATAAATAAAAATGCCTCTCTTAGAAAATATTTTACTTTTACTGCTTCCTCTCTATGTGCATTTGAAAATGACAGCTGTTTATTTTCAGCAATTTTCCATTCGACACCACGTAGATATTCGTAATTGTTTATTATTTTAATCAAATTTAAAAAGTTTTCGATGAATCAATTTATGTGAATAAAATTTTGTGTACTTTTAATCTTTTTGCATTATAAAACTAAAAAAGCAAAATTATTCAAATATAATTGATGCACTCTCTATCTCAATGAATATAAAATAAGAAAGTTAAAACAAAGAAAATGTTTACAGGATCCATACTTCACAATATCCCGGATTCCGACCAGAGAAAAATACAACGACGAGTTATGGAGTGGTTCCGACATTCCAAGGCGAGGCATGAAAATGAGGAGAAGCGGATGAATAAACGCGAAGGTAATGCTTTGTCTAATTTCTTGGAGGACTGCAGTGAATAGAGAAATGAAAAGTTATTAATAATGTCAATGAAAACACAGTTCTCTAATATTGTACTTTAGAATTCCAGTAAAGATAAAGTAAAGCCTGAGACACAATGCGAGGCAATAGCGATAGAAATAGCACAGCACAAATTTCAACCTATAAGAAACCACGTACCAATGGAATGTGGTTTCTTATAGGTTGAAATTTGTGCTATGTTATTCCTATCGCTATTGCCTCGCATTGTGTCTCAGGCTTAACGGTAACGTAACATTTTTGGGAACTTTCCAGCAGGTAACACAGGCGACACCAGTGTCCATTAGTGTGAGAGAGAACGTATCAGTGTGTCTCACTTACACTAGTGAACATTCCCATACAGCACCGATAGATTGCAAAAACATTACAACAATCTTTCACCGCAACATTGCAATATTGCAAATTCACTGCAAAATGTTGCTACATCATTGCTGTTGAATTGCAGCAATGTTAAAATGTCCGCTTTTTGGAAGATTGCAACAAAATATTACAACAATATTGCAATATGTTATGAGTTTGCAATAATGCATTGTTATTGCAACCATAAACTAATGTTGCATATACAGGTATATAAATGTAAATAAATCATTAATGAAAATACGTTGTAGTTAATTTATATATATTACAATATATAAATTATAAAATTTGGATTACATGCAATATTTCCGAAATATTAATGTCATGTTACTACAAGTGTGCTGGAATTTTGTGCACTTATATCTCTGCAATGTCTTTATAATATTGCATTGCAACTTGCAACATTGCAACGTTGCTGCAATATAATTGCAATAATCTGTGCTGTATGGGTTGTGTTACACTGTGTCTTGCCGGAAAGCTCCTATTAATATTATAATTTCTCACTTAACAAGATAACTGCAACGTAATTGCAATGTAGCATGCCTTATATATGAAAAATTATAATATTAATGTTACACATTATACTGTTACTTAATGTTTATATGTATTTTAGATGTATACTCATCTTTGACGCTCACTGTATATTAACACTACATTTGATCCTTCCACAAGACCGTAAATTACGTCACATATTGTACATACGCCACATACCACTGTTAAGCTCCTGTCGCAAGATTACAAAGACCGACTCAACTGTCGATCGCGACTACCGACTCTTATCTGACTTATAGGACTTATCTGACCTATAGGACGTATAGGATTTGGTACGCGTATCAAGTGCTCGGTGTAAACAAAGCCTTTAAAAGCGAGCTTTGAGCAACACGCAACCATAAGGGCGGGGTGGGGGGAGATGCGTGTTGCTCGAAGCTTAATTCTTTCTGACATCACTGGCGCGAACGCTTCGCTTTTACGAGCGAGATGACTACGAGTGCTTTCTATTTAGCAACACAAGTCGACACAAGCATCATTCTGTCTTTTTTCAACAACAGTGAACAACAAAGATAGAATGATACTTCTGTCGACTTGTGTCGCTAAATGGAAAGCACCCTACGTTTACACGTCACCCTTAAACGTTTGTATTAATAATAATATCGATGTTATAATTGCGGCGTAAATCGGATCGTATAAACGTAGTCATAAATTGCGCGCTTTCATACAAGTCAACGCGTCAACATTAGCAAGAAGAGGGGCAATGTAATTATATTCTCTCTTCGTCTATATTGGAAATTGTGTGACGAAAAAAAAATATAATTTCAGTGCCCCTTTCCTGCAATAATTTTTATCTACTTTTAATATTGCGTTTGCACTTTTTTTTATCACCCATCTGATGTTTTATATTATACGTGTATATCACACATACTTTTATATTTCAGCAATGTAGCGAGATTGCAGAGACTGGACCGATGAAGACCGATGAAGCCAGTGATATGCGCGGACGAAGCCTCTCCCTGTTAGAATTGTTCCAGGACCTCAATTGTTAAAATCGAAAAATTTTCCTATGCGAAAGACGCTACGCGATTCTTCAGATTGGTATATATTTTTAAATTTAAAAGTATATACCAATCACACACACACACACACAGAGAGAGAGAGAGAGACACACACAGCACACACGCACGCACACGCGCACACACACACACACACACACACAAACGCTAACACACACGCACATGCACGCACGCACGCAATATTCGTACAGCGTCACCTTCGCATATGAAAATTTTTCATATGAGAATAAGCGTTCATGTTTGTCAGTAGTTTAATTACAATTAGCATTACTATACACATAATTGTATCTATATATATATTGTTTTATCGACCTACTTTGTCTAATTATAAGGTCCTCGCGTTACTCGGGTAAAATATATATATGTATAATCTGGAAAGATTTTTTTCGTAGAAACCGAAAATGGAGCGAGAAAATTTTTCGTATGCGAAAATGATGCTGCGCGATCCCTCTGATTGGTATATATTTTTAACTGTGTAAAAGTATATACCAATCTCACATACACATACACGCACGCACGCACACACAACACACACACACAATTTTTGTTCAGCGTCATCTTCGCATACGAAAATTTTTCATAAGAGAATAAGCGTTCATGTTTGTCATTATTACAATTAGCATTACTATACAAATATTTGTATCTATATATTATTTTATCGACCTAATTTGTCTAATTATAAGATATATGTCCTCGCGTTACTCGGAAAAAAAAATATATATATATGTATAATTTGGGAAGTTTTTGTATTGAGAACGAAAATGGAGCGAGAAAAGTCTTCATAAATTTGTAAATGCGTTTATCTTTCTTTTTGTCGTTCTTGGAGTTAGATAAGTCGCAGAAAAATTTATATGTACATTATAAATACTTATATTAATTTTATTCCATAAAAAATACTTATATTAATTTTATATTAATATATTGTATATTAGTTTTACTTGTATTCATAAACATATTTATTTCATCAATAAAAATATTTTCTGTTAATAAAAAAATTGTCTACATTAATTTACAGCGAAGTAAACCAAAACAAAATAAAAAATCTACATCTACATGTCTTCCAATTAACGTCTATTTATTATCTATCAAAGCTCCATGAAATATCTATGATTGCTCCATATTACGTTCAAATTGCTCCATGGTATACTCCATATTACGTCCATACAATATCCATGAATACGTCTAATGGATGTCGAATGGATATATGAATTGCGGAACTGTGGATGTCTAGTAGACGTCTATAGGAGGTTTCGTGGACGTCTAATAGAGGTTTTGAATTTCCTTGATGGATGTCTAGTGGACATCCATTAGAGGTTTTTCCGTGTGGGTATATATATATATATATATATATATATATATATATAATATTTTTACTACATACACTATATATAAGTGTAAAATAATTTTGAAAATAAATTTAAAAATAAATTTAATAAAAATCTACATACCAGCTGTGTGCATGTGTGCAATTGATTTATTACTTAAAATTTATTTACGGAATTATTTTGCATTTATATATTTATAATGTGTGTAGTTGTAAAATAATTAAAATATTTTCAATATCAAATTTTTAAGTTTATCGCCTATATAAAAAATATATTTCTGTGATTTTCTATATTCCAATATAATATAAAAAAATTGATATTGATATATTTGAACTCAAGTTTTTTACGTGATTAAATATTCTTGCATTGAGCTATTATACGTTACTCGTAAGTTCTTTTACGTCATAAGTACTTATGTAGCAGAGAGAAAGAAATGAGAGTTATACAATGTAACATCAATAATCGGAAAAAATCAAGATAACGGTTGTCATATGTGTATATATATATATATATATATATATATATATATATATGTATATAAACTTATATATTATATATATATATATATAATATTTCATTTATTTATAAAATACATTTATAAATAAGTAAAATATTATACAGACAATTTATTACATAAATTTTTTTTATGAATATAATAAATTATTTATTATATAAATTTTTATTTAATTATTTATATAATAATTATATTTTAATATATATTACGCACACGGATAAGAAATATTTTACATTTGCTCATCATATATAAAAATATAAAAGTAATGGAAATTAAATTTTACATTAATTTATAATAGTATTATGAGAATTAATACATGAAAATCATATAAGATGAATGCTGTACATCGATTAGCATAATATGATTACAAGTCAATAAATGATTTTACTAATATATTATTTTGAATAAAAATTAAAAAAATATAAAAACAAAAAAAATGAAATTAATAAATTTTCTTTATTCTTTGTTTTCTTCTTCTATTAATTATTTTTTCTATTATTTGAATAAAAGATGTATCGTGTGTAATAAATTAAATAGATAGATAATTTATATAAATATATAATTACGTTTTGAAATTAATATATATATATATATATATATATATATATATATATATATATTAGTCACTGATGGATGTCCGAAATCGGATGTACAATGGACGTTCATTTTATGTCCATGGACGTACATACGTAAAATGGATATAAAATGAACGTCCATAGGACGTCTTGTGCTATCTGGGAACAAATAAAAATAAAATAAATAAATTTTATTCATTCTTTGTTTTTTTCTATTATTTTTTCTATTATTTAAATAAAAGGCGTATCGTATGTAATAGATAAATAATAATTTATATATATATGTATATATTGAAATTAATATATATATATATATATATATATATATATATATAAATTTCAATATATACATATATATATAAATTATTATTTATCTATTACATACGATACGCCTTTTATTTAAATAATAGAAAAAATAATAGAAAAAAACAAAGAATGAATAAAATTTATTTATTTTATTTTTATTTGTTATCTTATAAAATTTTTATTCAAAATAATATATTAGCAAAATCATTTATTGCGACTTGTAATCATAATATTATGCTAATCGATGTACAGCATTCATCTTATAAAATTTCCATGTGTTACTACCTCACAATACTATTATAAATAAATGTGAAATTTAATTTGCATTACTTTTATATTTTCATATATAATGAGCAGATGTAAAATATTTCTTATTCGTGTGCGTAATATATTGGTTTTTGTATTTATACTGATTTTACACATATCAAATGCAAGAGAGACAAAGATAGAATAATACTCTCTCCTTGTCAAGCTGTCAGTATGTTACCACAAAAATTTTTCCATGAGTATAGATCTAGTGAGTATAGATTATGGGTGCATTCGTTTATGCAGCGATTAGCGCATCCACTGCGCATCTACTGCGTCTATTATCTGCGAGTCACGTGACATCATTTACCGAACGATCACCTGCGTGAATTGACTGCTCAGATTGTAATTGGAGTGCGTAAGTAAAGAAATTTTAAATAAATATGAATTAACTCAGAAATAAATATTTTTTATTGGCTCTCAATATAAACAATATAAATATGATGGTTTCTAAATTGGCCTAAGAGCCATAGCACGAAAAATTACGAAAATTAATTATTCGGAACTGTATTTCTTGGTACGAGATTACTAAAGTTCCATATATTAATTAACCTCGAACTTACATATGGAGAAATAGGCGCGAAAAATATAGGTCCGAAAAGTCGCTGAAGCGGGAATCAAACCCGCGTCTTTCACTTTCCGGGCGACTGCTCTTACCACTAAGCTATTCAGACTTTTCGGATCTATATTTTTCGTGCCTATTTCTCCATATGTAAGTTCGAGGTTAATTAATATATGGAACTTTAGTAATCTCGTACCAAAGAGATACAGTTCCGAATAATTAATTTTCGTAATTTTTCGTGCTATGGCTCTTAGGCCGATTTAGAAACCATCATATTTATATTAAATATGAATTATTATTTGAATAAATATAATAAAATTTTTAAATAGATTGAAGGTTCTGACATATGACGTGTGCACATAACATTTTCAGACAGTGATGACAGTAGGATTGAAATGTTGCTGAATGTAGACTTCTCAGATTTTTCCAAACTAACTGGGGACGAAGTAGCTTGATAGCTAGGAATAACTGTAACAGAATTGCATCTTTATACAAAAGCACATTTTTTTGAAACAGATTACTTTAAATTTATATTCTTGATAAAAATGCATTTTTAAGTTAATTGGATCGTAAATATAAATTAACAGATTTCATAATTTTATTGTATTACTTACCTTGCATTACTTTTAGTTTTGTAGGATCTATTTGGAGGAGTTGTTCTCCACCTTCTTTGTTCTGAACTTTTATAACATAACTTATAATTGAAATAATTTTCAGACAACGTTTCCAAGTTCAATTGGCTTAACAATGGAGAAGACTACATTCGTTTACGCAGTAGTCCGCAGTATTGCGAGCAGAGCATCCTGAGCAGGACCTCCGAGATGGCTGCGCAGATAGGCAGCAGCTCTGCTTAAACGAACAACAAACTGCGCTGCAGTCGGTTGCGCAGGTGGAGTAAACGAACGACATCTGCGGCATTCTGCGGCAGTCTCTGCATAAACGAATGCACCCTATTTGTTCATTCCAAATATTACATAAAAAGAAGTTACGTAGCTTCGTGAAATATTTTTTAATATATTTTTTATATAATAAAGCAAGAAGACAAAGAGTTAAATTTTGCATTATTGCTCTTAAAAATTTATAATAAATTAAATACGATCTCGTGGCTAACCCAACCTTACCCGCTGCTAGCTGCGCATCTCCCCAAGTTATATTATGAATTTTATATTCATCTTTTATCCAAAAAATCAATCTTTGTCTCCCTGCGAACAATCCTACTGATTAAGAATATCGTAAATTTAATAAGATTCATTAAGTATTTTGGCTAATATCTGGGATGAACGAATCCGTAATTCCCGGCCGGCCGATAGGCGTCTCCACCATGTTGCCTGTCGACCTTTAAAGACCGTCAGTCCTAGGTAAATTTTTGTCTCTACCAAGTGGGCCTGGCATCGGTCAATAATCGTGACCGAATAAATAGCTAATAAGAACATTTTATTTGTTCTACTATATTGTAAATTATAATTATATAGTTTAAATTCAACATAATTAATAATTAAATATATATATTTAAGTATTTATCTTTTTTGTAAAAGAGGCATGCAAAATCGATTCTCGCATGTATTGTTGTCGCTTTTTCGTGTTGCTGATTGGTTGTCTCGATTTGCGTTGTGTGTTAAGCGGGGAACACACACTTTTGCATAGACACATAAGCGTAAGCATAATAATCTTGATTGGTCTATAAACGTATGCATAAGAAATTCAACCAATCGAATTTCTTATGCATATGCTTATGCGTTTATGCAAGAGTGTATGCTCTCCGCTTTATATTTGTAGCATTGAGCAGCTGTCGTCACGAAGGTTAATAGTTTGATAGTTGTTCAAAATAATATTAAATCAAAGCACATAAAATCAATAGAGCGCGCAAAGTGCGCGATTGTGTTGTCTAGTATATATAAAATAGAAATTTGATAGACTCCAATTACACGGCACCCTTAATCGGGTTTAATAACATTTGCAGTTGTAAGACTGGCCAATCACAGCCGTTCCCCTGAAGAATGGAACGGTTGTGAATTGGCCAGTCTTACAACTACGGATGTTATTAAACCCGATTAAGGGTGCCGTGTAATTGGGGTCATAGTTACTGACAGGCCTATTTAAGCGGGGAGCACACACTTTTGCCCATCGATATATATAATGGATAGAGCATTGCGACAGCCAAGCGAGCGCCCGCTATCGAGAGAGAGACTACATCTGAGGCCTATGTTTGTCTCTTTTACTAGCATCTTATTGGTTATATTGTCTCCTTATAACCAATGAGATGCTAGCAAAAGAAACAAACATAGGCTTCAGATGTAGTCCCTCTCTCTCGATAGCGAGCGCCCGCTTGGCTGTCGCAATGTTCTATCTATTATATATATCGATGCTTTTGCATAGGTGCATAAGCGTAAATATGAAAATTTTGATTGGTCTATGAACGTATGCATAAGAAATTCAACCAATCGAATTTCTTATGCATACGTTCATAGACTAATCAAGATTCTTATGCTTACGCTTATGCGCCTATGCAAAAGAGTGTGTTCCCCGCTTTAGTAGACGACACAAACTCCCGTAAGGCCGTCGGTCTTTAATAGTATAGCAGGGAACACACGCTCTTGTATAAGCGCATAAGCATATGCATAAGAAATTTGATTGGTTGAATTTCTTATGCATATGTTTATAGACCAATCAAGATTCTCATGTTTACGCTTATGCGCCTATGCAAGAGTGTGCTCCCCGCTTATCTCGTCGGTGATTACATCGACAGATAATGCTCCATCTATGTATTATATATGCCTAAGTCTATGGTCAGATTAGCTCAGTTATATCATTTGAGACTAAGAACAGTTGAGAGAATGTAGTAGATAAACATTAGTGATCAGAATATCATGCAAATTTGTTGTGCATCACCATGTTTATTTTTAGTAATGAATGTGTCGCATCGATGCGAAACTTTTGCTGCGTAATTACGTGCTACGAAGTTCCTAAAAACTCGATGGGAATCGTACACAAATATCGTCATCGCGTCATCAATTTCGTCAATTGTGTCGTGTAATCCGAATCGTTAGACGACATTACCTGGTCAGGCCATAGAATTCATAAAGTTGTGAAGATTTTTGCAAAGAATTTCGATTAAGATTCAATTATGAGGAAGACACGCGCTAACATCTTCCGTGATATCTATTATCAACCCTACAATGATTGCACAAGACTCAAATTTTATTCTAGCAGCAAAGGTAATTTTTTTTAATATACCTAAATGATACAAGTATATAATGACTTTTGTGAAGAAAAGAAAACTACACACAATGCATTTTATATTAGTTGCTTTCCATTTATGTACATCAAAACTTAGATAAATCTTACTTCTGTTTTTCTTTAACATGGATGTTGAAGAAAGACAGAAGTGAGATTTATCTGAGTTTTGATGTAAATGGAAAGCAACTATTATAAACATAGCATCTTTAATCTCTTTGTTCATTGGCAATTTATTATGATAAATGGAATGACATAAATACTTATATATCTGTATATTTTATCTTGTTAGATTAAAATTTTGCATTTATGACACATTAAATTATGTTATTAGAGTTATTATAATATATTTTTAAAAAATATTGCTGACTACTTGTATTACAGCTAGTTTACAGTTGATACAGCGTATGAAATTGCTGAAGGAACTAAAAGTCCACAATGGTTGTGTGAATTCTATTTGCTGGAATAATAGTGGAGAACTGATATTGTCTGGGAGTGATGATCAGCATCTTGTTTTAACTAATGCACATAAATATGAGGTATATAAATAGTTTATATTCTTGACTAGATTTAAAGATTAGAAAAATGTTTTGCACATATTCATATTTATGATTTTATTAATTTTTTATACTGATTCTCTTATAGAAATTTAAATTTTTATAATGCACATATTTTATTTTAGTACTATGCAGCTAATAATTTATACACATTATTACTGAAGTCTGTTACTTCCCTTGACTTGTTACTTATTAATATTCTCAAAGAAGATTGTGCCAAGATTATTTTTAATTTTATCCTTGAAACCCACGTGTCTTAAAACGTAATTATACTTAATAATCCTCAAAATACTTTTTTACCTTTGATTAAATTTTGAAAATAAAATGTTTTATATGAAATACTAGTGAAGTCATGTGATTTACTATGCAATTTTATTTATAGAAAAATTAAAAATTTCTTGATATAATTTTGTTTTTCTATACTCTATTTAGATTTTTTATTAAAATTTTTAAAATTAGATTTTGATAAATGTACATAAAAGGTCACTTATATATAAATATATATGTTGTAGGAGGGGAGTATTTTGAATAATTTTCCGCAAGAAATTGACAGTTGGTATTGATTTAAGAAATATAACAAATTAAAGTTTAACAATTTTAATGCGTTTTCTTTAGTATTATAAACTAATATTAGAAATAATCATATTTATGTATGTCATAGTAATCTGTTTATGACCTAGGTAAAAAAAGATAATTATATAGAGATAGGGATCATCTCCCAATTTCCATAATTTTGAACTATATTATTAAGGTCACTACCTTAAATAACGTTGCAAAAGTTAGTTTATTAAAAAGTTTGTTATTTATTAAAAATAATAAGTAGTAATTCTTTTTTTCCGCCAGTGATTAATAAAACAAATCAAATAATTTTTAATGACCCAACTGGCATAAAATATATCTTTATTGTTGGATAGACATCAAAATAAAATTAATGACGACGTTTCAACCCTTGTTTTGGGTCCTTATCAAGTCTGACATAAATTAAAATAAATTAACATTTAACCTTTTTCCCTTTCTAAAAAAGGCATGTTATTTATTCTCAAATATCTCGAAGTATTGTTGCCTTTAATCCGCGATGCCGATTGGTTCCGTCAGCGTTTACTTCGTGAGCGGCTGTCATTGCATATTTTGACAGTTGTATGTATCGAGGGGTTAGTGTAGTGATAGTAATGTATATTAAAGGATTTGGTGTGTCCATTAGTTATAAAATCTGATAAATAAGTGTTTACTAATTTTGTGATTGAGTGGTTTTGACTACAGTTTCTCAGTTAGAAAGGAACATAGAAATTTGGTGAATTAAAATTACGTATATATAGAAATTCAGTTAATTTAGATTATGTACATATTTCATATAACAACAAAGGAAATCGATAACAATAATACTACCAAGATTTTAAAGATGATTGAAAATTTAAATAATAATATAGAAATAATGAATGATACAAACACAAAATCGCTATATACGATTAGCAATAATATTAATGCTGAAGACAGTTATATTCCGAAAGAAGTTTATAAAACACTTGATACTAATTTAACGAAACTTGTAAAAAGAGATGGAAAGTACAAATCTGGAATTCAGTCATTAGGTATGTCAAATCGATCTTTCTTTCGAGAGTAATAAGGAAAATGATAGCTTCGTGAATTTAGAAAATAAGTTGGATATCATTAATAAAAAGTCTAGCACAAAGATTATATCAGTTAAAAAATATACTCCTGTGCTGAATAAGTGCACTGACAAGAAAGTAGAGAAACCTTTGAGGGAATACCTGGCTTTAAAGTCACGTATGAGCTGTTTGCTAACACCTAATATTAAATGTTTTAGTTGTTCACAATCAAATAACGATTGTTTGCATTCTGAATCTGGCGGTGCAAAAGCTTGCTTGTCGGGTAAAATACTTGCAGAACTTTATAATTTATATGATGATTAGATACCCAATTTTATGTATTATATCAATCGATTGCTTTATTTTCGGATTATTTTTTAAGACTAAATATTTCCTTTGTCTAATATTTTTATATTAATAGCATAAATGTGCAAAACAAAAATATTATTCTGTTTTTCTTTTATTTATCTTTTGTTTATAAAGTTGTGTAAAAGAGAATTCTAACTGTAAATGAAAAAAATTCTATTAGGTACAATTTCAGTTATTTACATAATAGAAATACGACAAATTAAAATTATGTGCATAATAGAAATTCACGAATTAAAATTATGAACATAATGGAAAATCAAAAATTAAAATTATTTATATAAAAGAAATTCGGCAAATTAAAATTATGTACAATCGCGGAGTAAAAATTTGTTTAGCGCGCGCTTGTGTTATCTAGTATGAATATAACACACAATGCAAATCGACACAACCAATTAGTAACGCGGAAAAGCGGCAATAATACATGTAAAAATCGACTTTGCATGTCTTTTTTTTATAAAAGGACTAGATAATACAAGCGCGCGCTTCGCACGCGCCAAAGAAATTTTACTCCGCAAGTGGATATAATTTTAATTCGTCGAATTTCAATTATTAACATTACTCTAATTCCCGAATTTTTATTATACATATACATAATTTTTATTTGCTGAATTTCTATTACGAACCTAATTTTAATTTGCTGAATTTTTATTATGCACATAACTTTAATTTTTTATTTTTTATTATGTACATATAATTTTAATTCTTGAATTTCTATTATGCACATAATTTTAATTCGCCGTATTTCTATTATGTAAATAACTGAAATTGTACCTAATAGAAATTCCACTAAAATTATGTACATAATAGAAATTCGACGAATTAAAATTATAAATCATAATTCAAGAATACAAATTATATACATAATAGAAATTCGGCGAATCAAAATTTAAACATAATGTAAATGTAAGAATTAAAATTACGTACACAATAAAAATTCAATAATAAAATTTTGTACATAATTTAAATACGTCTAATTAAAATTATGTACATATAATAAAAATTCGACAAATTAAAATTATATACATAATAGAAATTTGGCGAATAAATTATGAATATAATAAAAATTTAAGAATAAAAATTATGTACACAATAGAAATTCAACGAATTAAAATTATGCAAATAATGGAAATTCAAAATTATGTATATAATGGAAATTCGCTTACTTACATTTTGTTCTGCTGTCCTCTTGGCAATAGCATTAAGTTAAATGACAGCAAATGTACGAATACCCGCACGAATGCAGAACGAAAAATAATTAATATATCATAATATATTTATATAAAATTTTGACAACTGTCAAACTGTTAACCTTCTCAACAACTGCTCGATGCTATAAATCTAACGCATAACAACGGCAAATCGAAACAACCAATCAGCATCGCGGAAAAACGTCAACAATTAAAGCGTCACATGCCTTTTTTCAAATAGGATCTAAACAAATGCCGATCATCACTTGATTCTTGCGGGAAATTACTCAAAAAACTCTGTCCTACATATCTAACAAAATAGGGGTTAAACTTGAAATGTGACCTTTATGTATATTTATCTAGATTTTAATGCTGATAACTATTAATAACATATAGATTAAAATCTATCTTTATAATTATAAAATTATTTTATTTTTCTAGCTGCTATTTAAAAAAATTTTTTTATTATTTTATTCATGCATACTATAATATATATTTTACTAGCAACACAAGCGCGCGCTTCGCGCGCGCCATTAATATTGTTTTGATTTTTTTATCACACATATATCGCGAGACTTCCTGTGCAACTGATTTTTAGACTTCTTTTTATGCGAACTATCAATTTGCAAATAACCGCAAATTAAAACAAATGACAGCTGCATAAGACATGAACTGAGCGCACTGAAAGAAGCAATCGGCAGCACGGGAACAATTAAAGCGTCACATGCCTTTTTTCAAATAGGACACTAGGCAAAACAATTAGAAGAGCACTTAAATTTTTTTTTAAAAATAAGCAAAATTCAATGAGTTATAACTTTGTTAAAAATGAACAAAATTCAAATTTCAAAAAAGAATTTTAAAACTTGAAATCTCTACTTTTGAAAGATCACTACTTTTTTAAGTTTCTGTTAATTTTTACATATAGAAAACTACGAACTAGACAAAATTAAAAATTTTCTTCTCACTTTGCAGATCTACTACGTATGTAAAAAAAATTACAAAATTTTTCAATTCTTTGGTATAAAAGCTTGAAATTTTCTTAACAATCTTGTTTTAAAAATCTTTCTCTAAATTTGTATTACTAAGTTATTGCTGATTGAAACCAATGGTTACAAATAATGAACCAAAATAACGTAAAAATGACCAACTTTTTTTCTTCATTTTGACCTAAAAACAATTATTATAGTACAATAAAAAAATTTGTTCTTCACGTTTTTCCTACTTTTGCGTATCCTGAATTTGGCAAAAAATCTATACGAATAACTATAAGTTAATAGCTATAAGATTTTTTACATGATGGGTGGCCACTATGTTTTTATGGGACAAGAGGTTGTAAAATTGCTCAATTTTAGTAAGATCTAATAATCTAAAATATTGAAACTGTTTGCATAAAGATACATGATTTTTTTGTTATATTATTGCGCATGACTTGGCGCAAAACATATTATTCTTGATAATAATATATACATATAATGTATAAGAAAATATTGCGCTATTGAAATAATGCGCATTTTGTATATATAATAATTGTAATAAATATTTAAAATATAATATTTATATATTAATTTTATTATTTGTTAAGGTACTGACAGCTTACAAAACCAGTCACAGGGCAAATATTTTTAGTGCCAAGTTTTTACCTAATAGCGGAGATCATAGTATTGTTTCTTGTAGTGGAGATGGTATTATTTTGTATACAGGTAAAAGTCAACAAGTATAATTATAAGTTAAAAAATGTTGGGTTATATTTTTTATTAATTGCTTAATAATAATTTGCAGATTTGATGAGAACAACAGAAACATTTCACAATCAATTTTCTTGCCATACTGGTACTGCTTATGAAATAGCGACAATACCCGATGAACCACATAGTTTTTTAAGCTGTGGAGAAGACGGGACAGTGAGATTGTTTGATCTTAGAGTGAAGGATAAGTGTAGCACTGCAAGATGTAAAGAAGTAAGCATATAGTTCTTGTATAATACTATTCAGAAAAAATTTGATAACAATAATACATAATAATTGACTCAGCTTCAATGACTTTATATTATGCAGTTTTAATAAAAAATTTACTATTATAGTTTACATTTAATATACATAAATTTTATATAGCATTAAATTGAAACATTTTTTAAATTATTTTAGAATGTGCTAATCTCGTGTCAAAGAGCCGTGACTGCTTTGTCCGTGAATCCTGTACTGCCTTATCATATAGCGATCGGTTGTTCTGATAGCGCTGTAAGAATATTCGACAGAAGAACTCTTAACACGTCAGACACCGGTAATTTTTATGAAATATAATATAAAATATATAACGGTATTATATATATATATATATATAATACCGTTATATATATATATATATATATATATATATATATTATAGGGTGTCCCGCAATGTAATGTCCACAACAAATAAAACTTTATATTTTTGGGATCATTCTAAATCAAAAAGTCTTAATACACATATGCCCTAAATAAATTCCCAAAAATATTAATAACAGTCACTAGTATTTAAATAGGAGTTGTAGAAATTAATCAACCAAACTATAGCGAGTAAATAATTTATTCAGTTTCATGACATTTCGACCATGTGATTGTGGTCCTTATCAAGTGAAACATAATGAAATAAATGTTAACTTTAATTTGAGTGAAACATAATAAAATAAGTGTTAACTTTAATTTATTTCATTTTGTTTTACTTGATAAGGACTACAATCACATGATCGAAACGTCGTGAAGCTGAATAAATTATTTACTCGTTAGTTTAGTCGATTAATATGTCCTAAAGTCGATTTTTTTTTTAATTGTAGCGAAAAGACGAAATTGCATATAATATGATAACTATTATTTATTAAAGATAATAATTTTATTTATTGAATGATAATATTATATAGGGTGTCCCAAAAAGATCGGAACACTGAAAAATCTCGATAAATATACGATTTACAGAAAAAAGTTTCAGACAAAAGTTGTAGGGTTTAAAAAAATATATTTATTGATCTTATGAGTTTGACCTTGGGTGGCGTTACCAAGTTTACAATAAGATCACCTTGAATTTCTTCAATGGAACCCTATTTTTTATTACATATTCTTGTAATTTACCTTGAGAACTTTTCAAAACACTATAATTAAGTTATTTTTATAAGGTACTTTTCGAGTTACAAAGCTTGAAAGTTACAGGCTTGCCGTAATTACAATTCTAACAAATTTCAAAAATGAAGACGAATGGAAGAAAGAGTCTGTATGTAAGAATGTTGAAGAATACGGAAAAACCTTCACTAATTCAAGAGATCACAATGAACAATAATGACGTTTACGACAAGATTTTTCAGTTGCGATAAATAATTAGTTTATGATATCATACAAAACGTACAACATTCTTATACAACTAATTCTAATTATGTAGTTCTAACTACATTGTAGAAGTACTTTGAATTTTCAAATGTGACCCCTAAAAACCAATGGGCTTTTATTAGATTTCGTCTTAATAATATCATAATAATTTATTCAGCAACTCATCTTAAACAATATGAATTCGATTTTTAAATGACCCTTAGGAATATGTTGACTCGTAACACGACTACACATCGAAACAGGTAAAATTATTGATTCATCCGATTTTTTGAGTAAAAAATAGGATTTACCATTTAAATAACGCTAATACTGGCGGTTAGGTAGTATAACTTTCAAGCCGTGTAACTCGGAAAGTACCTTATAAAAAATAACTTAATTATAGTTTTGAAAAGCTCTCGAGGTAAGCTTCAAGAATATGTAATAAAAAATATAGGGTTCCATTTAAGAAATTCAAGGTGACCTTATTCTGATCTTGATAACGCCGTCTAAGGTCAAACTGATAAGATCAGTAAATGGATTTTTTAAAAACCTACAACTTTTTTGTCTGAAACTTTCTTTTGCAAAATGTATACTTTTCGAGATTTTTCAGTGTTTCGAACTTTTTGCTACTTTATAAACTATGCGGTAATGTAAGTCATAAGTATTTTTTTCGCACTTGTGCGGTAAAGTAAGGCATACATTGAATCGTGGGGAAATAAACCACCATCTGCACGCTAAACAGCAAAATTTGGAACTTTCGTGATTGACATTACAAAAAATAATTACATGCGTTGTCATAATAAAAAAATAAATAATAAATAAATATACAAATAATAATTTAAAAATTAATTTTTAATTATTATTTACACATTTATTTATTTTTTTTCTAATTATATAATATAATTCATTAAATAAAATTATTATCTTTAATAAATAATACTTTCTTATTATATGCAATTTTGTATTTTTGCTGCAACTTTAAAACAATCGACTTTACGGAATATGTGTATTAAGACTTTTTAACTTAGAAGGATCCTAAAAACACAAAGTTTGACTGTGGACATTATGTTGCGGGACACCCTGTGTGTGTGTGTGTGTGTGTGTGTGTGTGTGTGTGTGTGTGTGTGTGTGTGTGTGTGTGCGTGTGTGCGTGTGTGCGTGTGTGCGTGTGTGCGTGCGTGCGTGCGTGTGTGTGTGTGTGTGTGTGTGTGTGTGTGTGTGCGTGCGTGCGTGTGCGTGCGTGTGTGCGTGTGTGTGTATCATGCGAAGTACAAATGCATGCAAAGTATATATGCATATTTTACAGGATGGAAAGACGCAAAAAAAGTGAGATCACTAAACAGTTTTACTGTCCCTGAATTTGAAGGTAGTTCTTACAGAATTACGTCGCTCAGTTATAGCCCGGATGGACAAGACGTTCTTGTCAGCTATAGCAGTGATCATCTCTACTTATTCAGTGTCAAAGTAATAATTATGGAAGAATATTTGCTTTATTTATTATACATTTATTTTTCAATATTGTGTCTATTTCATATGTATATGTCTTTAAGTTGTTGATTATTTCTAACATCAGTATATTACTTATTTTTAAAATTAATTATTCAGGATCAAGGTAGTCTGCAATTGCGGAAAGATGCAACAATAGGAAAAGGAAAAGGGAAAAAGCATCCATTAAGATCCTCTCAGCCAGTTCGTCGCTTAAGACTTCGCGGTGATTGGTCTGATACTGGTCCTAATGCGCGTCCAGAAAGAGAAGGAGGACGTCGCAATGGGACAGGTAAGTGATACTAAGCTATTAAAAGTAACAAAATTTAATACAAAAATATTTGCCATTGTAACAATCATAAATCAATGTTTTCAAACAATGATAACTTACTTAATATTACAAGGCCATATGAAACGAGCAATAAAAAAAATTTTTATTCTTGAAAAAGTTTTAATTTTAAAACTAATCACAAAATAAACTCTAATATTCTTAATTACAATAAACGTTTTGAACTATACTTAATCTTTCTCAGTACGCAAAAAAAAAATAACAAAAAATGTTCTAATAAAGAGTCGCAATACAATAGTAATAATAAATTAAATAGTTATGTCAAAATTAAAAGGTAAAATACGTTAACAATACAATGAAATAATTACATATAGTTTAACGCGAAAAATCCCAATTAGAAGCAAAATCGAATTAACATAATTTATCCCGCTAATAAAAAAAAATTTTTTTTAACTATTAAAACTTCGGAGTGGCACTTAAACATTCGTTCAAACCGATCACTCATCGTTAGTCGGCGAAAGGCTATCAGTTTGGCAATGACCGTATCCATCTCTTCTAAGTTATTTAATATTTGTGTCATTATAAACTGAATTTAAAAAAGTTATATTATAAAATAAAAATCACCTTATGTATATGTAAAAAATTAAAAATTAATTACTTATTACTTACAATTGTCCCGAATAAATTAAAGATGACAATGCTTCTAATTGTTGTTGAACTTAGTACTTGATGTCATGTCAGTTAAAAAAGTTGAATATATAGATGTCAAGCCGCAAAACATAAACATTTTAATAAATCTAAAAATTCGCTATTTCTTCTAGAATGTTAACATAAGCGTTGTGAAGCAATTCGGTGTCTGTATTATTATTTATACTATGCTTTTGTTCCTTTATATGTATCATCTCCGAGATAAGTCTTTTATGGTAGTTCGATTCCATATCAAGTATTTTAACGTTATCCCAATCAAAAGCATGTTTTTCATTTACAATATGTTCAGAGTCCACCGAATGCTTGAAAGAATCAAATTTTACGTTATTAATATGCTCCTTTAATCTAGTACGTAATTTTCTTTTGGTTTGCCCAACATAAGAAACTTCACAATTTTTACAATTAATTTTATAGACGACATTATTATTAGTATTATACACGTTTTTGTCCTTGTGAACTCTAATAAATTTGTCAAGATTATTAAGATAACGGTAACCCACTCTAAAATTTGATTTTTTAATTGTCGATGGCTGCTGTTTCAGTAAATGTTTATTAGAACATTTTTTATTATTTTTTTTTGTGTACTGAGGAAGACTAAGTATAGTTCGAAACGTTTACTGTAATTAAGAATATTAGAGTTTATTTTGTAATTAGTTTTAAAATTAAAATTTTTCCAAGAATAAAATATTTTTTTATTGCTTGTTTCATATAGTCTTATATGTACTTATATATAGTCTTATACGTAATATTAAGTAAGTTATCATTGTGTTTGTTTACATACGAGCTTGAACAGTGGTAAAGATTAGTTGATTTTGTATTATTTTTCAATGTTTTTATTACCATAATGAAGAAAACTGTAATAGATACTAAATTATTTCAAGTATTAAATAATTAAAAGGCAATATAACACTCACATAAAAATGGCCCTATTTTTGTATTAACTGTTTTTACTTTTGATTAATCTTATCATCTTCATTAATACTGTGCTAAACTTTTATTATTTGTGAGCGTAACGGCGACCGACGAATCAATCCTTAGCCTACGGCATATTTTATTTCGATATAATCTATTCTACAACTATAATAGAACTATATTTACATGAAAAATTAGGTACCAGGAAATTCGCATCACACACACACGCACGCACGCACACAATATAGAAAAAAATCTATTTTTTTATAGAGGATTTTACAATTTTCAATTTTTGCTCTGATTAGTACAAAAATCTCTTAAAAAATTATTAAAATATAATTTTAAGAACTATTGAATTTCAATTATGATTAACACAAAAATTAAGTCTATTACAAATTTACCGAATTACCATTAAATATATTAAACGTATAGCAAATAATACACAAACCTGTTGCAGCATCAATACTTGTAAAAAAAATTTCTGTCAAGACGTCACATTGTCTTTGCACTTGTCACAAACGCATAAGTCTGACTTATTGTTCGCAACCCTTGATCTGAATTTTTCTTTTTATAATTTCACATGAATTTGCAATTTTGGGGGATGTTATTAAATAAATCGCATGGAAATTGTAAATCTAAGTGAAATTGTGGGAACATTGATCTCGTTTCGTATTGAAAACAAGGATAAACGATTAAACGCTTTTTTCAAAATACATTTTATGATATACACGTTTTATAACTAAATTTAAAATATATAAGTAAAATTGTCGGTCGTTTTTATATAATTGGATTATTACTATAGACCTACAAGGAGCGGAGAGGCGAATTGAAATGAATGGAAGTTTGTTTGATATAACACACTAATTTTTTTATTTTTTTTTTATTTTTTATTTCTTTTTTAATTTTAATTTTTTATTTCTAGTATACTACATCTGTGTTTATACGTGTGTTGATATATATGTATATTCTTATGTGTAACATTTACATACTCTTTAAATATATCTTTTGTACGTATAAATACGTCGTTTGCCTCCTCTTTTCTTTGTTTGTGTAGCTGCATCTTTGAAAGTCTTACTCACTGGACTGGACGTCTGGGTATTGATCGTTTTTGTGTTCGAAGTTTTTTTTGTGGACGAGATTAACGGCAGGATTTCTCTCAAAATAGATGTAGATGGACAGCGTTCTCAATAGGAAATTGAAATGATCGAGCGGTCAAGACCTTCTCCTGCTAAAGATTTGTCGAAGATGGGAGATAGCGACATCCAGGTATCTAGCACAGAGAGTTGGTGGTTGAATGCTGGATTCATCGCAAGGAAGGGATCGAGCATCGAATCCCGGGCAATCGGTGCTGGAGAAAGGTGATCGATTCTCGGGTTTACGACAATTGGCACCAAACAAAGGTGTCCGGGCGTTTTCGTATTCATGACGACTGACGCCAGAAGAAGATGGCCGGCTGCTGGGTCCTTCGCTGGCTGAGGATTACGACTGGAAGCCAAAGAAAAGCCAAGAAGCGCCACCTCTTAGGCGACTGGCGCTCACATATCTGATGCCAGATTCTGGACAATTGGCGCCGGAGGACATCGGTGTGACGTCGGAAGTTGGTGGGGTCAAATTTCCTCGCTTGGCGGAGATCTCGTGTAGCGATATCACGCCGTCTTGTTCTCCGTCGGGCTTCTTTCGTCTTCTGATACTCGAGGGAAAAAATATTCTCTCCTTGATTCCTTTCTGACGTTTTAACGTTAGCGAATGATGCCGTGAACTCTAGCGTCTAGCGCCCGAAAGTCATCAAGTGTGTTCCATCTCCTCAAGGATCCGGTATATATACCGTTTCGGTTGTATTCCTCCTGCGAGTTTGCCGACTCGCTGTACGCCGCCTAGCGGCACAGTACCGTACTACTCGCTTACTTGTCACCGCGGAAAAGTCGTGTTTCGCATGTCTCGTAGCGGCGCAGATTGTAAAATTGTAAGGATATATTGTGGGAGATTATTTCAATTGCTATAGAAATTAATTAATAATAATTTACAGTATTATATAAAATTATTTTATTTTTTGAGCATTATAGGAATATATGTATCCCTTTTCTAAAAAAAGACATGTTATTGATATTGTCGTCGCTTTTCCCCAATGCAGATTGGCTGTCTCGATTTGCCGTTGTTATGCTTAGATTCGTAGATTCATAGCATCAAGCAGCTGTTGAGAGGGTTAACAGTTTGGCAGTTGTCAAAATAAAATTTCCATTTCTAAAAAAAGCATGTAAATGATATTAATTATTTTTAAAATCAAAATTGGAAAGCTCGTATAAATTAAATAAATTAATTAAAACATAAAATGATATTTAGGCCAATTAAACGAGCAATAAATCTTAAGATATTTATTTATTTTAAACTTATAAACATTAAAAAACCGCAATTATTTAATTATTTAATTATTTTTCATTCTGCATTCGTGCGCGTATTCGTATACATTTGGAAGATCATATTTAATTTTATACGGAATGCATTTGCTATTCAATTTAATGCTATTGCCAAGAGGATAGCAGAGCAGAATGTAAGTAAGCGAATTTCCATTATATATAATTTTAATTCGCCGAATTTTTATATGATACATAATTTTAATTCACTGTATTTTTATTACGTACATAATATTAATTCCCGAATTTTTATTATGTATATGTATAATATTAGTTACCGAATTTCTCTTATATGTACAGAATGAACGTACATATATTTAAATCATTGAATTTTTATTATGTACATGATTTTAATTCATCAAACTATTATGTGTACATAATATTAATTCCCGAATTTCTATTATTTAAGCACATAATTTTAATTCACCAAATTTCCATTATATATATAAATATAATTCCTGTATTTTTATTATATACATAATAGAAATTCGGCGAATTAATATTATGTACATCAAGAAACACGGTAGTGTTTCGCGTCCATTTAACGGCATAGCTGAATAAAAAAAGTAAAAGCGAGGCATACCGTGTATCTTTATGCGAAGCGGAGAGTTGAATCTATTATAAATTTCGAATGCTAATAGAAACTTGATAAATTCATATTATATATATATTAGAAATTCGGTAAATTTTTATTATGTTCGTAATATGAATTCGGTGAATTAAATTTATGTACACAATAGAAATCCGACAAATTAAAATAATGTTCATAATAGAAATTCAGCAAATTAAAATTATGTGCATAATAGAAATTTGGGATTTAAAATTATGCACATAATAGAAATTCGGAGAATTAATATTATGTACGTAATAGAAATTCAATGAATTAAAATCATATACATAATAGAAAATCGATGATTTAAAATTATGATAAAATTAATGAAGTCGCCAGTGAAGAGTAAAACCATACATATTTATTGAGATGGACGTATATTACGAAAAATACTGATTTGACATTGCCCCAGTTTTTACATGCACTTTCGGTTGTCTTTGATCTAACGAGCTTCGAATTTGGTGGAAAATATTACGAACAAATTTTCGGCTGTCCGATGGGGTCACCCTTATCATCAATATTGGCTGACTTAGTCATGGACGAGCTTAAAACACAGTATTTAAGCAAGTTAAATTGTATACCGGTCTTTTACAGATACGTTGACAACATTTTTGCAATAGCACCAAAAACAAAAATTGATGAAATATTAACGATGTTTAATGGTTACCACGAACGCCTAATGTTCACGCATGAAGTTGAAGTTAACGGTTCTATACATTTCCTGGACGTGACTGTTGTAAAGGCGGAGGGGGCATTGTTGACCAATTGGTACAGAAAACTCACTTTTTCTGGCAGGTATATTAATTTCCTATCTAACCACCCTCTTCAGTACAAAATCAACACGATTAGAAGTTTAGTCGACAGAGCCTTATTACTTTCAAATAAATGCTTTCACACTAATAACATCAGAATTATTACGGATATTTTGGTCAACAATTGCTTCCCGAAACCTTTCATTGAACTACATATTGAGAAGAGAATTAAAACTCTAAAACACCGTAGAGAATTTTTGATGGTCAATGACAATAGATGTAAAAAGTTAAATATGAAATCATTGTTACCGATACCGTATGTAAAAAGCTTGAGCGAAAATCTGAGTAATGCGTTCAAAAAATGTGGACTAGACTTTGTTTATACGATCCCGAAAAAATTAAATAGATTAATTAAGAGAGGTAAAGATAAGATCAATCATATGAAAAAAACTGACGTTGTTTATCAGATAGAATGTAACGATTGCAATGCAACATATACAGGGCAAACAAAAAGACAATTAGCTACACGCGTAAACGAACATTTTAAAAATATTAAACAACATCATAGCAATTTTAACGTAATTAGCAAACATCAAATAAAATATGACCATGACTTTAAATGGATGGAACCTAGGATTTTGCATTGCGAAAAACACAGAAGGAAGAGAAAATTAGCGGAGATGTTTTTTATTAAAAAATATAAGAATAACACACACATTAATTTACAAAGAGACACAGAAAATCTAAATCCTATTTATGATAAATTGATACACAGTATATGATTGTCTATTTATTTATTATTTATTTATTTTGGTGTATTGTCGAACTTTGATATTATTGTGTTTTTAACGTTTGACTTAAATTGATTTACTTGTCTCCGTTTTAACATTAGTAATTTTACTACTGTCGAATCAACATCTTGACAGGTACATTACATTATTTTTATTATTTATATTTTTATATTATTTTAAATTTCTTCGTTAACAACTTTGTAAATTATTGTTTCATATCTTAATCATTGTATATATTTTTATTGTGCAGTTACACTTGAAAAGGACCCGTACCTAAGGGTCGAAACGTAGTGTTTTAAATTAAATTGTACTGGCCAGTTAGGTCGAAATTTCAATAAATATGTATGATTTAAAATTATGTATACATAATAGAAAAATTAAAATTATGTACATATATATGTATAATAGAAATTCAATAACTAAAATTATGTACATAATAGAAATTCGGGAATTAAAATTATGTATATAATAGAAATTTGACGAATTAAAATTATGTTAGTATATTAATTCGGTGAATTAAAATTATGTACATAATAAAAGTTCGACGAATGAAAATTATGTAATATATAATAGAAATTCGGGAATTAAATTTATGTTCCTTTTTAAAAAGGGCATTCTCGCAAGTATTGTTGCCGCTTTTCTGCGGTACTAATTGTTTATCTCGAATCGTTTTGTTGCTAAATTGAAAGTATCAAGCAACTATCATCGCGAAGATTAACAATTTGACAGTTATAAAATAAAAAGAAAAACAATACCAATGGTGCGCGCGAAGCGCGCGCTTGTGTTGTCTAGTGTATTATAAAGTGAAAGCGTGGATGGAGAAAAATTCTGATCTAATCCAAATCTTTTTAATTTAATCAAATTTTAATTTTATCAAAAATAGTTCGTTTTCAGTATATAATTTTAAGTGAAAACACTCCCACATTCCGTTCCCCTACATGCACGCACATGCATTAACATTCCTTATAGTGTGAATTTCAATCTTGGTAATTGAACAAAAATGTATAGGTAATTTTGATGTAATAACTCTACAAAAAAAATTGTACAAATTGCATTTTTTTAATTTACAAAGAAAAGTCCATATTTATTATACAAAATATGTTCCTCTAAAAGACGATGGTTCTAGGGAGAGAATTAAAAAACTCTAAATACTTTTTCAAGTACAGACTTTAAGTTTTTAAGAGTTAAGCATTTATTATTTTCAAATTTTTATGCTTACTTGAAGTTATATGAAATTTTTATATGATTGTTTTATATGATTATTATCTATGTAATAATTTTAATGACAAACGTATAATGTGAAAAAATCTTAATATTATATATTATTTATTTTAGAAGTCGCTCAAGCAAGACCGATGTTGCATACGTCTCTCATGCAAAGAATGACGGATGTGCTTAGCAGAATGTTAAATGATCCAGCCACTCGTGCTGCTTTGAGTGGTGGCGGCGGCGAAGACAGTTTAGAAAATGTTATTGAGCAGCAAGAAGGTTTTCGAAATATTGAGAATAATCCTGAATCAAACGCGGAGAGGAGTAATGAATCAGTTGAATTAAATGTAGAGCAGAATAATCATCTGGAAACAACTGGTAACAGACAAATATTTAGAAATTATGATGTTATTATGAAATTAGACTATTTATACAAGGCATTGAAAAAGAAAGGTAAAATATTTTAGTATGCCTCAAAATAAGTTACAAAATTTAATAAACATTGGATACGCAAATGAGTCTTTTTTGAGATATTTTCAATATCTCATATAACTTTAAAGTTATCTATAATTTAATTTAATTTACCTATATTTACATGCATAAAATAAAAATATAAAAATAATAATAATAAAAATAAAAATTTAAAACAAAAAATAAAAATTATAAAAATAAAAATATATACATATATTAAAAAAATAAAAGTACCTCAAAAACGATTTATTTGTAGACCCATATTTATTAAGACTTTTCGACTTGCTTTTGGATATACTAAATTCTCTTAAAATATTTTATCCTTTTTTTCAACACCCTGTATATCATATCCTGATGCTTTATTCTAGTGTATCATTTTTAGGAAATACAAGCATGCATATTAATAGAATCGAAAGTAGAAACACGAAGTATACAACGAATACTGAAAAACACCAAGGAAGAGAAAGACCACAGGAATGTAATCAATCAGTATTGTTGAATTCATCAGCGAATGTGAACGACGATATTTCTATAGAAACTGCTGAATCTAATCAAACTAGGCAATCTCAAGTTGCTTTCACAGAATCTATAAGTAGTCATGATAGAATTGAACATAATAATGTATATGATCAAAACAGAAGTGAGAATGAAGATTCATGTGCAAATATATCTAGCAAACAGGGAAATATGATGGAACATCTTCAGGATAGATTAACGACAATGCGAGATAATTTTCTTGAAAGGTAATGCTTAAATTTTTTTATTAAGGTAACATAAATTAAACAAATTTTTTCTTTGAAATTAATTATGATTTAATATACATATAGACATGGTAGTGAACCTGCTGTGAATTTAACATATTCTGATAAAAGTTCAACCAATGCCACAATTTCGCTTGATGTCGGTGATGAAATGACTCGTGACGGTTGTCATCCAGGTGAGTATTTTTTTTATTTCTGTTAATTATACTTGTGAATTGTGACTTTATCATAACAGTTTATTTATCAGGACCCTCTAGAAGTAATAATGATCGAACTCTTGATGCAGGCCCGAGCAATAATTGCAGCTATCACCATTACAACGATGTTAGAGAAGGTACATATCATTCTCGTTTACTCTTGTTAATCCTTTTATAGATTTTAATATGTAACATATTCATATTTTTGTAGAAATTGAAGAATCTACATGCATTGATAGTGACGATGAAGATGTCCAATCAGATGAAAGGTTTGTTGAAATGTTTTCTTTACATAATTATATTTTCACATTATTAGTAAGCAAAATGCATTCAATATGCCAGCAAATTGACAATAGATTTACTCAGAAAATATTAGCAAATTGACATTAGTATGTTTGCATCAAACCTGTGATCTACTGGCAGAGACTGTTTACATAATCTAACAGCAAAAATCGAATATAATTTGTTGTCAGATTTTTGCTGATAATTTGTAACATATATACACTTAGAAAGAAATATTTTTATCGGCTCTCAATATTAAGAATATAAATATGCTGTTTTTTAAATCGGCCAACAGAGCCAAAGCACGAAAAATTAATTATTCGGAACTGTATCTCTTGGTTTGAGATCACTAAGTTCCATATATAAATTAATCTCGAAACTTACATATGGAGAAATAGGCGCGTAAAATATAGGTCCGAAAAGTCGCTGAAGCGGGAATCGAACCCGCGTCTTTCACTTTCCGGGCGACTGCTCTTACCAACTAAGCTATTCAGACCCTTTTGATCCTATATTTTTCATTTGCCTTTTAGTAGATGTTAGTAAATAACGCCGTGATTAGTAGATTGTTAGATGGTAAGAGCAATCGCCCGGAAAGTGAAAGACGCGGGTTCGATTCCCGCTTCAGCGACTTTTCGGACCTATATTTTTCGCGCCTATTTCTCCATATGTAAGTTTCGAGATTAATTTATATATGGAACTTAGTGATCTCAAACCAAGAGATACAGTTCCGAATAATTAATTTTTCGTGCTTTGGCTCTGTTGACCGATTTAAAAAACAGCATAATTATATATATACACTTAGCAAGATCTGTTCTCGACAAACTTTAATTATTTGGGTACTTTAGGATTAAAATTTTTTCTTTCTATAATCTTTTTAATATAATTTCAGATTACTACATCCAATTGAAGCTGAAATGGATGAATCAATTACTAATGTTCATTCGTCACAAGGACACGAAACGTTTGATGATGTTTATCTAACGGAATTTTGTGTGAAACAGAAATATATGGGTCATAGGAACGCAAGGTATGATCTATATTTGATTTTATCTCTAATAATATTCGTCAAATTCAATTAAACTATATATGAAGTATATATGTTTTTTAAATTTGTGTGGATGGTTTGTATAGAATTTTTCTAAGGCTTTTGATCTTTCATTGATGTCATAGATTATAATGTCAAAAGCGAGAAATCATATCATATTTATCAAATGTTTTTTCTTGTAAAATATATATAAGAGTATCTTATGTGGCAAGTACGGAAAATAACGAATCGCGCGTGAAGTTGCCGCATGAGCCAAAGGCTTATTATGATGCATTCACACGAGTACAAGTGTGAATGTATCATAAGCTAAGGCGAATGCGGCAACTTTATGCGCGATGTATTCATTGTCCTCCGCACATGCTACATACAATATTTTTTGTATTACACGTGCAGGCAAAGTGGCACTTTCGGTGCATGTTTTCTGTGCGGGAAGTGGCCGATTTCCCCCGCCGCCATCTAGCGGCGACGCGGTGAGTGAATAAGCCGCGTTCAAAGCCATTATCTACGGCTCAGCCGCGTTAAAAGTCATTGTATACGGCTGAAGCCGTAGGAAATGTATTGAATACGGCTATTCCCCCACCGTGCCGCGGCAAGATGGCGGCGTGCGATCGGCCGCCTCGCCTTCGGCTCGTGCGTCCATTCCCCGCACTCATGACCAATTGTCAACTTTTCGCACTTGATACACAATATACTATTGTAATGCCTATCGCGAAAGTTCAATTTGAGATGTTTTTACTCATGTACTTATCTCTTGATTTTTTTGGTAATAAAGTCTTCATGGCAGATTCAGCTGCTTCTATAAGTTCTAACGGCGTGGACAGTCTTGAACACTCGTTTCTTTTATCCTTTTTGAATAGTGAAGGTTATAACAAATTGACGTTTTGTCTCGCGTGAATTTCGTTACGTTCAAGTTTGTTATGTCAATCGAGAAGAAAGATGAATTTTTTCCGCACTAGTACGGTAAAGTGTAACCATAGTAACACATTACTGCACTAGTGCGGTAATAGTATATTAGCTAACAAGTGCGGGAGATCGTAAATCGGCCGAGAGTGCAGATTGTCACACTCGGCTTCGCCTCGTGTGCCAAACTTCTGCACTCTTGGCCAATTTATGACCTGCACATATTGGCTACGATATTTTGTGGCTACGGATTGTCACACTCGGCTTTGCCTCGTGCGCCAAATTTCCGCACTCTCGGCCGATTTACGATCCCCCGCACTTGTTAGCTAATATACTATTCTCGCACTAGTGTAAAGTAAGACATACATTGAATCGTTGAGAAATAAATCATTTTCCGCACGCTAAACAGCAATCGAAAATCGAACTTTCGCAACAGGCGTTGCAAAAAAATATATTAGTATTCTACATGTCATTATCCGCATTCGATAGTATACATTAGTAAAATATAAGAAGACTATAATAAGAATTTTTTAAATCTGTGAATTAATATATATTTTGATGCTGTGAATTTTGATCAATTGTTAGAAAATTTATTATTACTGGAAATGTATATAGGATGAGGAAAAAGTAACTTACAATAGTCAGATATAGAAAAAATATTAAATACAAAAGTAAAATAGGATTCAAAGTGGGCCACTTGATGATCTTAATCTTGATCTAAAGGTCAAAAAGGATTATTTCAAGGTTAACTTTATTTTTTTAAATGAAATCATTATAATCTTAAGAATATATAATTCGGCTGTCCAAATAAATACAACATATATATTTTGTATGTATATCGGCTGTAGAGCCTACCGCGATGCTTTTTGCGTAACCAAAAATTAATTTTGTATTACACGTGCAGCAAAAGTGGCATTTTGTGTGCGTGTTTGTGCGGAAAGCGGCCGATTTCCCACGCCGCCATCTAGCGGCGACGCGGTGAGTGAATAAGCCGCATTCAAAGACATTGCCTAGCTGAGCCGTGTTTAAAGTCATTGTCCACGGCTGAAGTCGTGGGCAATGACTTTGAACGCGGCTATTCCCGCACCGTGCCGTCGCAAGATGGCGGCGTGCGATCGGCCACCTCGCGCACAGAAAACGCGCACAAAGCCACTTTGCCTGCTTTGCCTTGTAATACAAAATATCGTGTGTATCAAGTGCGGATTGACCAATTGTCAACTTTCCGCACTTGATACACAATATACTATTTTGTTGATTAGGAATAATATCCTTAGTTTGGATCTCTAATTCCTGTGTTACTCCATTTTAATCCCCCTGTAAAATTATAGGCAAGAAAAATATCGTTCCGAAAGTCAATTGTTTGTTTACGCCTAGGCCGAAAATACGGCGCTAATTTTAAAAGGCAGAGAGAGGTATCGTTTGGCAAGTGTGTGAATAGCTCAGTTAGAAGAGCAGTCGCCCGGCAAGCGAAAGGTCTCGGATTTGATTCCCGATTCAGCCGACTTTCGGAACGATATTTTTCTTGCCTATAGTTTTACAGAGGGGGATTAAAATGGGGTAACACAGGAATTAGAGAGATCCAAAGAATACTATTCCTAATCAACGAAAAATTAATTTTCGTTAACGCAAAAAACATCACGGTAGGCGTATAGCCGATATACATACAAAATATATATGTTAAAATCATTATAATTTTTTATATCAATTCCTTATTGTAATATTTTTAGCATAAACAGTTATAAAGATTGGATGACCAAGAAGTGAATAATTTACAAAATATTTTGTACTTTATGTGACATAATTTTACATAAATTACAAAGTATTTCGTAAAATATTCGTTTTTTTATTATCTTACTTAAATATTTTTATGCATAAAACAATGAGAGGAATTAATTGGTAAAAAAAAAATTTTTTTAAGAAAAAATGCTAGTTGCATATTACATATTTTTTCTACACAGTGTCACTTTATTAAAAAATATCTACGGTTACTCCAAAAACATTAATTGTAATGATAACAGTATTACAAGTAACACGTTACTTTTCGATCCTGCATTTAATGCAAAATAAGAAAACAGAAATTTTCAGTATATTCTATTAATCTATATTATCGAATACACACGAGTGGTAACAAAATAACTAATTTATTTCGATATATTTTACAAATAAAGAATTCATATGATTTCTCGTTTCTAACATCATAGTTTAATATGACTGCAGTAAAAAAATAGAAGCTCTAAAATTAAAGACTATTAGTCATTGTCATTAGATTAACAGAACTTTAAAATAATTAAGTCACAAAATAAACTGAAAAAAGCACGGAATGTTTTTATCATTTGGATTATATTAATAATCCATACAGTCGATATATACAACACCAAGTCTTTTGGTAAGTTTTGAATGTTGCTACTTTGAACTTAAATAACTTAAATGATAATACTTTGACTTTGTTTAATCGAAATGTACCAATATATGTAATGTCTGACGGATCGGACGCCAAATTACTGACCCATGTAGTTCCGAAAAAGCCTCCGAACGGACTGGGCGGACTGTATAATATTAATGCCGCCAAATTATCTCTGATCGTTCGCCTTTCCTCCACTTTTGACTCTAGTTTCTTTAGGACTATGATTAAGGAAGCAAATTTTTGGGGCGACGATTTCGTCATGTCGGGTAGCGACTGCGGTCACGTCTTCGTGTGGGAGAGGGACACCGCGAAACTATGTATGCTACTGGAAGCGGATCAACATGTGGTAAATTGCCTGCAACCACATCCATATCTCCCATTGTTAGCCACTTCTGGCATTGATTACGATGTGAAACTGTGGGCGCCAATCAGTGAAGAGCCGGATTTTGACGAGAAGTTTGCGGAAGATGTAAGTAGTAATATAAATATATTTTGTGCAACCGGCGCGCGAAAATTCGCTCTTTACGCACATGATGGGATTTTAGAAAGGGCTTTCTTTCCACGCACCGGTCACACAAAATATTGTAGTCAACATGTGCGGGTCATAAATCGGCTGATCGTGCGGATTGTTACACTCGGCTTCGCCTCGTGCGCCAAACTTCCGCACTCTCGGCCACTTTACGATCCCCCGCACTTGTTAGCTAATATACTATTAAATACCCATACAGCACAAAATATTTTAAAAATCTTTTAAAAATATTTTTTAAAAGATAAAATAATTCTCGAAAATATTTTTAAAATCTTTTGATGTCCGCTCTTTCATGTTTAAGAAATATTTTCAGAAATATTTTTGAATATAGATTTAAACTAATATTTCAAAAATATGTATTAAATATTTAAGAAAATATTATCTGAACGATAAAGAACATTTTTAAAAATATTTTTAAGTTTTTTAAAATATTCTAAAAAATGTTACTACAAAAATTTATCAAATTATTTTAAAATATTCCTAAAATCATTTTAAAACGTTTTTATGCAATATTTTATAGAAATATTTAGAAATATTTTTTGAAAACATTCATAATATTTTGTGCTGTATGGGTAAAGAAGTATGTATGTGTAACTTTTTCTTGTGAAAAGATGGAAGAGGTTTTACTTTGCTTTACTTTGTTTTTCAGTTGAAACAGAGAAATGCAGTTATGTTGGAAGAAACCAAAGATACAATAACTGTACCTGCAGTTTTTATGATCAGAATGCTGGCATGCCTTAATCAAATACGCAGAGGTAGTGAAAATTTATAATAGTATTCTGAAATTTCTTTGTGTGTGCAATAGTTGGATATAATAATATGAGGAAAACATAAGTAGAGGAAAAATAACTGAGGATTTTGGAGTTTTCTATTGTCATGCGCAAGTATATTTAAAATATATGATGGTTTGTATTGGCTATAATGAAAAAATTTGAAAGTATTGAATATATATTTGTTACCAATTCCAAAAGGAAATTACAGTAAGAATGTATTCGATTTTGAGCTACTTGTGTGCGGAAAACACATCAAAAATAAATAAATTTATAACTAATATATATATATATATATATATACATATATATATATATATATATATATATATATATCGGCTAAGCGAGCAACGCAATGTTATTGCGAAAATTAAGAAACTTAGGAATTCGTATCTTGTATTTGAGATTTCAAAATTCTCCTTGTTCCTCTTTTAACCCCTCTGCAAAGAAATAGGCGAAAAAAATATTGGTCCTAAAGTCGGTTGAATCGGGAAGGTTATTCGAAATCGGGAATCGATTTATCCAGGGGATTTATCGGGAAGGTTAGGAATTTAGCAGGGTTAAAAGAGGAACAAGAGGAATTTTGAGATCTCAACCACAAGATACGAATATTCCTAAGTTTCTTAATTTTCGTAATAACATCGCGTTGCTCGTTTGGCCGATATATATATATATATATATATATATATATATATATTTATCTGTTTGATATAAATAAACATATGTAATTGTAATTATTTATTAAAACAAAAGATTAATTAATATAATTTTTTTTGTTTTGAAACTATAACCCTATAAGCGCATGATATTATTTAATATTCTAGGCGTATTTTTAGAATATTTAATATTCTAAAAATACGCCTAGAATATTGCTTAAATATTAAATAATATGCGCTTATAGGGAATATTTAAAATTACAATTACATATGTTTATTTATATCAAACAGATAAAAAACAAACTTTATCAAATATATTTAAGACAACTATCAACTGCTGTTTATTTATTCATATAATAAAATTGCAATATCAATTATTTTGTAGGTCGAAGCCGCAATAGGAGACGGAACAGCGAAGTACAAAGTAATTAAAATCTTGAACGATATATTGCCAATTTACTAACTAATAGTAAAAATAAAACTTATACATAATATCAGTTGCGAAATTGTGTGACTACGATAATTTCTCATCGATCGAATCAATGAATGTTGAATGTTTTATTAAGATGGCATGAATACTTAGATCTTATGATCTATGTATAAAATTTAATTTGAATGTCAACTTTCAGTATTAATATATATCGATAAGATATCTGATATCGCATTGTAAACATCGCTACATATTTAATAATAATGCACTAAACTACTATATGATGGATTTTTGCTGGTATATTAGTTCCTTAAATATCAAAATGTGTATTAGCAGAAGCTGTATTGTGTTATTTTACGTGCAATCTTATATGGATTTTGTAGTAAATTTGTGTTGTTTAGTGTATGTCAGAAAAAAGAATTTTGCTGTACAGAATTCCTCTGTACTTTTATATTTAACATTATATGATTATCATAATATATGCTTATGAGTGATATTTAGTGTTGTATTATTATCATAAGATCTCGAGTGTTTTATAAAGAGATCGTTACCAATGAAATACGAAAGAGTGCAAAATTGATGCTAATTAAAGATTTGCAAAAAGGATATTTTGTCTTTGCTTATGCGTATTTTACCATGTATTATTATGATGTAAGAAAAAACAGAAATGTACGAAGGACAAAAAAACTAATTATAAAACTAGATTATTCATTGTTGATATCTTCTGGCGAAACCAAAAAAAGAAATGGATTCGTGCAATTAGAAACTATTAAGATTTTAAGTTTCTACACAACTCGTTTAGATGTAGACTTTATTATTTATTATAATTATTACAATTTTATGAATATTTCCTATACCGGAAATAAAATATTATTGCGAAAATTTTATAGAATTACATTTTATGTTCAAAGAAAGGAATACATAATATTGGGTTGTTACTTACAATTAATACTCAAAAGGGATGTTATATTTTTTCATTGTAGGCACACAAATATCCTGTAAATCGCATGGTCTTTTCATCGTCCGTTGTATATAAATCATTTACAATTAACATTTCTTAATTCAAAGAATAGTAAAATTAAAGAATAATAAAATCGGTAATACAATTTTGATTCTATAGAAAAGGGCGATGCGATTAGAACATTATTAGGATATTTAAAAAAAAATCTTTATCCTAAGGCTAGCTGTAACATGTGCCTTTAAGTCAAGTGTTTAAGTTAAAGCAATAATAATAATAATAATAATGTTAATAATAATAATAATAATAATAGTAATAATAATATTTGTAATATTTATTTGAGGCTTAAAATAGTTTATGAGAAATATCGAGAATAATAGTGAATTATTACATAGTACAATTTTAATATAGTCATACTGAGATAAAGGAATTATTAGACGAGCAATTCCTTACACATAAGAGTTAACAACATATCTTTACAATTATGTATCAAAAAGAGTTCGTTTATATATAATAAAAAAGTGTAAACAAATGCATTAGAGCATTATTATTATTGACTTCCCATAAGCGTCGATCTCTTTTGTCCATATAGGTACGTTACCCTCTCTCTCTCTCTCTCTCTCTCTCTCTCTCTATATATATATATATATATATATATATATATAATAATCGGATAAAAATAAAAATAATATAAGATAAAAATAAAATTACATATATTCGAAAATCTAGTTTAATAACAAAAACGCACATACGTAATAAAATTAAAAACATAAACAATGCGTAACGTAATAATAAAATAATCTACTTATTATATTCTATTATAATCCTTTTTTCCTTTCTAAAAAAGGCATGTTATTTATTCTCGAATGTATCGAAAAATTGTTGTTCTTTAATCCGCGATGCCGATTAGTTCCGGCATAGCGTTTACTTCGTGAGCGGCTGTCATTATATATTTTGATAGTTGTATTGAGGAGTTAGTGTAGTGATAATAATGTATATTAAAGGATTTGACGTATTTAATAGTTAAAAGTCTGATAAATAAGTGTTTATTAATTTTGTGATTGAATAGTTTCGACTATAGTTTTTTTTTGTTAGTTAGAAATGGAAATAGAAATTGGCTGAATTAAACTTATGTAAAATTAATTGATGAAAGGCTCGTATAAATTAACGAAATTAAAAGAAATAAATATTGTAGACCAACTAAAAGACATTCTCAGGTAGATTACTCTCATTTTTTTCAAATCATCCGACTTGTCATAAATTATGAACAATTTATAGCTTGGTAGATAGAGCTATATTGCTATCACATCCTCAATTTCACAAAAAAAATATAGAGAAAGCTATTAATATTTTGCTATCCAATAGTTATTCTCTTGACTTAATTTTCATAAAAATAAAACGCAGATTGAAACATCTTTCAACGAAGAAATTTAGCAAGTCTAATACCAACAATATAATAGATACCAATACCATAAATACAAACATTAAATATTTTGTCATACCATATAGAATCAATTTCTGATAAAGTCGCTTCAGCAATAAAAAGACCTGACATATTGGTGGGATATCGTTGCATTAAAAAATTGAATGACTTCATAAGGGTTCAAAATTCGACAGAAACGATTGTCCCAAGAATTCTAATATTATTTATAAATTGAAGTGCAATGATTGTGACGCTACATATGTCGGACAGACAAAAAGACAGTTAGGAACGAGACTTAAAAAACATAAAAATAATATTAAATTAGACTTTGCTAAGCATTCGGTTGTCACGGAACACATTCTAAATGAACAGCATACATTTGACTGGGATAACACTAAGATTATGGATCATGAAAAGAATTACCATAAAAGGCTAATATCTGAAATAATCCATATTAAAGAATAGAAAAATGGAATTAATTTAAACAAAGACACTGAATTGCTCGACAGTAGTTATTTTGACATATTTGAAAACTTAGCTGAATCATAGTTTAGAAAAACATTGGTAATAAATATATACATCACGCTCTCTACCTTGACATTTGTTATTTAGACTTCGCAACACACACTTGAAATTTCGAGAAGAAGAACTTGTTAAAACGATAATGTAAGTTGAAAGATTTTTCAATTTTCTCTGATATTAATTAATTCGCGTAAAATCTCCACAGCATGATTAAATGTCGCAAAACTTGGAATCTCAGACCAATCGTCTTACTTATCCATTGTTCATCAGCGAAGAATCATTAATTTTGTATTTTAATATTTGAGTTTTATGTATTGAAGAAGACTAGTGCAGTCGAAACGTTTACGTTGTATATTGTTTCTCTAATGGAATGAGAATTTAATTATTAATAAATCTTTATATCTTATGTAATTTTGCTCGTTTAGTTGGCTTACAATATTTATTTCTTTTAATTTCGTTAAAATTATATATGTATATATAGAAATTCAGTTAATTTAGATTATGTACATAATGGAAATTTAAGAATTAAAATTATGTACATAATAGAAACACAACAAATTAAAATTATTTACATAATAGAAATTCGGCAAATTAAAATTTTAATGCTTAAATTTACAATATGTATATAATTTTGATTCGCCGAATTTCTATTATGTACTTCATTTTGATTCGCCGAACTTATATTATGCACATAATTTTAATTTAAGTTTCCATTATATATACACTTAATTTCGATTTGCCGAATTTCTATTTCCCTTATTTTAATTTGTCCAATTTCTATTATGTATATAATTTTAATTCGCTAATTCTATGATATACATAATTTTATTCTTGAATTTTCATTGTGTACCTAATTTTTGAATTTTTATTATGTTTTAAATTTTGATTTACCAAATTTCTATTATGCACAATACATGTAAGTATTCTAGAATTTCTATTATGCGTTATAATTTCAATTCGTCAAATTTCTATCGTGTACATAAATTCAACTGGCCGAATTTCTATTAGGTACAATTTCAGTTATTTACATAATAGAAATACGCGAATTAAAATTATGTGCATAAAAAAATTCAAGAATTAAAATTATGAACATAATGGAAAATTAAAAATTAATATTATTTACATATAATAAAAGAAATACGGCGAATTAAAATGATGTTCATAATAGAAATTCAGCAAATTAATATTATGATATGTATAACAGAAATTCGGGAATTAGAGTACATAATATTATGTACATAATTCAAATTCGACGGATTAAAATTATGTACACTCGCGGAGTAAAAGTTTGTTAAGCGCGCGCGAAGCGCATGCTTGTGTTCATAATGTGAACGTCTTCTAATTGTTTGATTACTGGTTCTATAAAGGAGATCTTCATTGGCAATTTATCGCGCAACCATCGTTGGTGCGCATCGGGTATCGATAATGCTGGTGATAATTACACAAAAATGCATAGATAACTTTGATATACCGTATTTCTGCCAAAAAATCGTACGAACTTTGCTTTTTTTTTAATTTGTAGGAAAAAGTCCATATTTTACAAAAATTTGGATAAGATTTGCGAAAAAATTTATTTTACCCCGTAGAGTTCGTCAAATTTTGCAATTTTTTGAAAAAAAAACACTAATTTTTAAAGGGGTGGAGAGAAGAAGAAAGAATGAAATCAAAATCAAACGAAAGTTTCTTAAAGTAGAGACTTCACCCTTTAAAACAAAAAAATTTTTCAAATACGATAATTTTTCGCGGAGATACGCTTATTTGAATTTACGCGAAATTTTGATATTAAATGCGTGTTGCGATAATTTTTTTTGACCAGTATATAAGACTCGATCTAGAAAATATTTACGATACTTTAACTTTTTTGCTATCTTCTTTGCTCTGCGACATTATACCTTATCTTTTTTTTCTAAATTTAATAATTCTGTTGGAGTAGATCCCATTTTTAATCTTAAAATTTCTTTGGCTAGTTCAGGCTTTCGTGATTTTGTTTTCTCAAGTGTAAAACAATTTTTTTTAAGGCTCCTGCATACTCGCCGTAGAACTCCCAATTTCGATGGTAGCGACATCAGGCGGATTATAGTTCTGTCTCTTTCTCTAAGCGAGAAATGTACAATAGTTTTGTCTCTTTTTTTAAGCGAGAAATGACAGCCCAAAAGATTCTTGCAACGTACAGCGTTATTTTTCATTTTAGTGCAGTGTTTTTGTGTTTAAAATAATTGGCGTGATGTGAAAATATACCGAAGACTCTCATTTTGGCATAATTTAATATGTGAAAGCAAATATTAATTTTTTTTTCGATACCTGTCAAACAGCTGGTTTTCGTTCATATGGTTAGGCTCTATTTAATTCGACATATCCCAGCAAACACCGATATATAACTGTTACATTGCTATAATAAAACGGAATGTAACAGGTAATATAACGTGTACGTTACATGTAACATTCATGTTAGTTGTAATTTCCCACTCATAGATGTAACATTTTTAATATAACATATATTACATTGTAGTTATATTGTAATTATATACCAAATAGCACATTGATGTGTTGATAAGTCAGTGCTATCTTGGGATATAATGACAATATAACTACAATGTAATATATGTTATATTAAAAATGTTACATCTATGAGTGAGTAATTACAACTAACATCAAGAGACACGGTAGTGTCTCGCGACAAGTCATCACAAAAATCGTAGCGAGGTACTTCCGTGTATCTTTACGCGAGTCGGACTTTTGACAGCACCTTATATTATCAGATCTCATAGAAGGATTGAACTGATCGTATTCTTGATAGACTTAATCGATAGCTTGGGTTTAAATTGTATAAGAACAATGTCTTTACTTTTGCTCTACGTATTATATATACAGAGATATTACGATGTAAAGTTTGATTTTATAATAAAATTGAAAATTTTGGTCATCGTCGTCGACCTTCTTAATGCGCATGTGTGCGAAAATGTACTGTTCGAGCAGTCAACGCTAGATTGTATTAATGTCGCTCCATTATGGCACCTCTCTAGTAACTTTATACCGCGCACATGCGCACTAGCCAAAGATGATTCCTATCTAGATAGTAAGTAAGCTAAGTTCTTCCTCACCGAATCTTCCTCACCGAACACACTCTCTTTTGTCTGTCTTTAATACTGTGATACTGTTTGTTACCAAAGAAGAAATAAAGTATTTTTTATACATATAAAAAATATACTTATCACATACTTATCGATCCGAGACGCCTCAGCAGTGGTTTCCAAATAGTTATTATATATCTACTTGCATCCAAGACGCATGAGCAGGAATCTCTTTCCTGCTAAATACATATATACATGTGCACGAGCGCTACATTGGTGACCCCGACGTGATCCCGCGTAATAAAGGATGCCTGTAGACGGATCGCCTACACGAGGAACAGACGCCCCGGGCGCTGGCACAACACAGAATCAACTTGTTGGCAACCAGACACCCCAAGGACGCGAACTTAACGGCGGAGTTTCAGCGGTATCTTCCCGCCATATCGAACTGCCGCCATTTTATCAAGCCGATCCACGGCTATGGTTCGCCCAGATAGATCTTGTTTTTGCTAACTACAATATAACGTCTGATACCACAAAGTACAGGTACGTTGCCACACAATTGTCCGGCAAAGCTCTGCGTAGCGTGTCCGATCTCGTCATAAATCCGCCCGCTTAAAATAAGTATGAGAGCATCAAACGGCGCATTATGTTCGCCTATGACGAAGGAGATGAAGCACGCTTCCGACACCTACTCCGTGGCCACGAGATGCGTGATGAGAAACCGACGGCTTATCTACATCGTTTACGAGCCCTCGCAGGAGACCAGTGTGGAGACGCCATCATCCGCTCTCTGCTCTTTGAGCAGTTACCAGAAGCTGCTCGAGCAATACTTGCAATTTCCGACACATCAGATCTCCAGCGGTTAGCAGAGATGGCTGATAAGGCACTAGACGCGATGAGACCAATGATGGCAACAACCCAAATCGTGCCTGCAAAGAGTTCAGACACACAGACTATCTCAGGTACGCTGTCTGCATTAGAAGAGTCACTTAACGCACTCACATTACAGATCTCAAAAATGCAGAAACAACTAGATCGCAACGAACGATTCCGTCGCTCCCGTAGCAGAGGAAGAAGAACCAACCTAGAGCATGGACACCTGCACCTACGCATTCAAATAAGCCTGAGTTCTGTTACTATCATAATAGATTTGGTGCCAGCGCAAGGAAGTGCCAGAACCCTTGTACGTGGACTCAAGGAGCTAAGCCGCAGGAAAACTAACAAAATCTTCGTACATGGGGGCGACTACGGAGATCAATGAGACGTCAAACTGCCTCACAGTCATGGATCAATACTCAAGGATGAAGTTCTTAGTGGACACCGGTGCAGACGTTTCAGTTCTACCAAAACTCATGAAAGGCAAACAACCTACCCGTGCTAGGTTTACAATTTACGCAGCCAACGGCACTATCATTCCCACTTATGGAGAGCTCAAAATGAAACTCAACCTTGAACTACGCAGAGATTTCGTTTGGCAATTCATTGTAGCTGACGTCCAACAACCGATATTGGGTGCCGACTTTATAAAGCATTTTAAACTGCTTGTCGATCTCCACAACCGCCGCCTAATCGATACAGAAACAAAATTGCACGTGCTAGGTGCAATCACAACATGCAACACTCCAAGTTTAACAAAAATCAGCTACGATAACTGTTACAGGAAAATTCTACTGGAATTCGACGAAGTAACACGTCCAATCAAAAGCCAGGAACCCACGCACGGCGTGCAACATTATATAATCACCAACGGACACCCTGTAGCAGAGCGAGCTAGGCGCCTTTTACCAACCCGTTATAAGGCAGAGGAAGAGGAATCGAATTCCAAAACCTCATCCAGCAGGGTATTTGCGAGCCATCTAGCCCATGGGCCTCTCCGCTGCATATGGTGAAGAAATTCAATGGAACATGGAGACCATGTGGCGATTATCGTCGATTAAACAAAGTCACGATACCTGACAGATATCCTGTCCCTCATTTACATGATTTTACGCACCGTTTATATGGATGCAAGATTTTTACTACGCTTGACCTCAACAAAGCATTCCACCAAATTCCAGTGGCTCCAGAGGACAGACCCAAGACCGCTGTAATCACTCCTTTCGGTTTGTTCCAGTTCACCAAGATGACCTTCGGTCTCTGGAACGCTGCGCAGACGTTTCAGCGCCTGATGGATACGGTCCTCCGAGGGGTGGAATATGCGTTCTGCTACATTGACGACATTTTGATCGCATCTACAACACCAGAGCAACACGCAACACACGTGCGTGAAATCCTGTCACGGTACAGCAACACGGCCTATCCATCAATGTGGAAAAGTGTACCTTCGGAGCCGAGAAGGCCCGTTACCTGGGATATACCATTAGTCAGGAGGGTATCGCCCCCCTCCAAGAGCTGCAATTAGGGACTATCCCATACTAAATACCGTCAAGGAACTACGCAGATTCTTTGGTTTTATCAACTTTTACCGACGCCTACTTAAAGGAGCAGCATTAATTCAAGCACCCCTACACAAACTCACAACCGGAGCAACCAAGCAAGACAACCGAACAATAGTTTAGACACCGGAGACGCGGGAAGCATTTGAACAAAGCAAAAGACAACTAGAAGAAGCTACTCTCCTGGCACACCCAAAAGAAGGAGCATCTTTGGTGTTGCAAACAGATGCCTCAGACACAACCATCGATGCCGCACTGCAACAACTCCAAGGGGACGTGTACGTACCCTTAAGTTTTTTCTCACAAAAACTAACCGAGACACAAAGAAAGTATAGCACCTACGACCGTGAGCTCCTAGCGGTCTATAAAGCCCTAAAATATTTCCGGCATTTTAGAAGGTCGTGAATGTACAGTAGCAACGGACCACAAGCCGTTAATATATGCCTTCGACCAGAAGTCAGGCCGAGCATCTCCTAGACAGCTGCGCCAACTGGATTATATCTCACAATTCACTACTCACCTGGTTCACCTTCCTGGAACGCAAAACACAGTCGCAGACGCACTATCTCGAATCCAAGAAATACACATGTCTACAATTTTTATTTACAATTATCTCCACTGAGGACATTGCACTCGAGCAACTAAAGGATGAAGAGCTGCAAGAACTAGTAAAATCATCAACGACGAATTTGCAACTCCGTAAATTACGCCTCGACAACTAAGAACACACAATATTCTGTGACGTTTCCACCAAAGAGATTCGCCCATACATACCTCGCATCCTACGCCGCAGAATATTCGACACAGTCCATTGCCTATCGCATCCAGGAGTCCGAGCTACCCGAGATCTAATCGCACGCCGATTTGTTTGGCCAGGTCTAAATAAGGACGCCGCAGAGTGGGTCAAGACCTGTTTAGCATGCCAACGTGCAAAGATCCAGAGACATCACAAAAACCTGCCAGAACACATTCGAGTCCCGGATAACAGATTCCACCAGGTTTATCTCGACATCGTCGGTCCTCTGCCGCCGTCCCGCGGGTACCAGTACTGCCTAACTGCAATAGATAGATTTACCAGATGGCCAGAAGCCATTCCGATCAAGGACATCAGCGCAGATACAATAGGCGGACGCATTTCATGCAACGTGGATCTCTCGTTTCGGCGCTCCAGCAACCGTAACCACGGACCGCGGTTCTCAGTTTGAATCTAGATTGTTTCAGGCCTTCATTCAGCTCATAGGCGCACACAGGACCAGGACTACAGCCTACCATCCGTCCTCCAATGGGATGGTAGAACGGTTTCACCGCTCTCTTAAATCCGCCATCCGTTGCCATGCATCCACCGAGCGGGTAGACATCCTCCCCACGGTCCTGTTGGGACTACGAGCCAGCGTCAAAGAGGACTTGAAGACCAGTGCAGCAGAATTGGTTTATGGAACTCTAATCCGTCTACCCAGAGAATTCTTCATAGACGAAGACCCACCAGAAGACCCTCAGATATTCATCGAAAAGTTACGCAAATTTATGCGTAAAATACGACCAACACCGCCAGCCCACTACATCAGGCCCAGGGTATTCAGTTATAAAGACCTCTTCAGCTATTCCCATGTATTCGTTCGAGTGGACGCCGTCAAAAAGCCTCTCGACTGCCCCTACAAAGGCCCGTACGAGATTATCAAAAGGATATCCGATCGAGTTTTTAAGCTCAAAATCAAAGGAGAGGAGGTAACCATTTTCACGGTGCGACCGTCTCTCCGTCCTCTCTCGTCAAACGAGAGAGAGAGTGCGAGAGAGACTGCTGCGCAACCTCGTCGTGCCGCTCTCCGTTCTCTCAATACTTGCTCGGTATCACTATGTACTCGGTATCGTATCTTTTGGGCGCCAGGTGCGGTCAGGCCGCACCACTCAACAATATCTCGGCAAATAATCAGCGGACACGATGGCTCGGCCTCGGTAGCTCGGTATCAACAAGGGGGTAGAGTGTCGTGGTTCTTTCCGTAAGGAGATTCGGAATCGACGTCTCGGAGAGAGAGAGGAAATCTCGATATTAATTGTACTCAGAAATAAGATAAAATAAGAAGAATATATTTTCAGTTGGTAGTATATAGATAGAATGAATAAAAGTAACTATAATATTATTATCGGGCCGTAGGGAGATCGCTGGGTTTTATCGAAATCTCTAGTTATCATTACTTTCCTCCCTTTGTATCCGGCTCGGAATCGAATAGACCATACACTAATTCAGCGTAACTTATTCTCAAGGATTGCTAATCAATGACTCGATACAATGCTACAATTACAATATATTACGATATGACTGTCGACTCGTTTCGGTGCCCCTCGGAGAGGCAAAGAAGGCAAAGATTTACGCAATACTTAATGACGTGGAAATCGACGCGAGTCCCGTGAGTCTCTCAACTAATTCTCGGTACTAAATTATTTATAGCATAATTGCTCGGTATCGTTACACATCTCTAACAACTCACGGATCTCCGCCGAATCCGCGCTTACCGGACGATCGAGGAGGTGGCCTTACAATAATTCGCCGTCTCAGGTGGTCGTTGTGGGTCGTCGTCCTTCCACGTGTTCGCAGGACACTGGCTTGCCGAACAGTCATTTCCTTTCGGGCCGGCGGGACCTCGGAAGGTACGCTGGTGGGGAGGGGGAAGACAATGCGCGCCACCCCGGCCCGGTTGCCAGGTTTCGCGGCAGCGTTGCGCCCCGCGCCGGACCCAGAATCGATCCTCGTATCGATTCCTGTGTGTCGCGGCTGGTCGCGGACTTCCGCCGCCAAATTCGAATTGTAGTCCTAGGTAACGCTTTCCGTAGACCCGATCCTGGCGGCCCCGCTCACACCTCGTACGGCTGGGTGGGTATTCTCGTTAGTCTTGCTTCGCTGGGGGAGACCTTTCCGGGGTGATCAGGCCCGAGGGATCTCCGCTTTCTCCTCGACGTGTGGTGGCGGGGCCCCTTAGGGGTGTCCATCCTCGTGTAGAGATGCCGGCGCCTTCCCCTGCCTGCTCCGGGCCGCTCCCGATCGTCTACTCGAGGCTGTAATGATTTCCTTGGCAGTACCTCCCTCTCTTATTCACTCGATACTGTGTGTTTTATACTCACCGGGCCGGTCGCTCAGTCTCCGCTCCTCCCCCTCCGAGGTCGTCCCTCCGTTGTTCGCCTGGGTCCTCTTCTTCCTAAAACAATGGCCGTTCTCCCGGCCCACCACCTCGATCTCGATACAGAGTACGGGTGAGCTAGCGAAAAGGTCGCTGCTCACCCGCACGAAACACAAAATTAAAGCGCTCTCAGACGCCTCCCGGCCGGGCGCATCCGCCCTTGTGACGGGCTCAAAAAGACCACGTCACAACGGAAAGACTGAAGCCGGCCTACCAAGAGATAATACCCCCGGGAGACGCTACGTGCACCGAGGACATACCCGCCACAGCACAGCAACCTACGAAGACCTATCCTCCAGCCAAAAAGGTCACATTCGCAACTTAGGCAAAGTTGCTAAGGGGGGAGTAATATGGCACCTCTCTAGTAACTTTATACCGCGCACATGCGCACTAGCCAAAGATGATTCCTATCTAGATATTAAGTAATCTATCTCTCTAGTAACTTTATACCGCGCACATGCGCTCTAGCCAAAGATGTTTCCTATCTAGATAGTAAGTAAGCTAAGTTCTTCCTCACCGAATCTTCCTCACCGAACACACTCTCTTTTGTCTGCCTTTAATACTGTAATACTGTCTGTTACCAAAAAGGAAATAAAGTATTTTTTATACATATAAAAAATATACTCATCACATACTTATCGATCCGAGACGCCTCAGCAGTGGTTTCCAAATAGTTATTATATATCTACCTGCATCCAAGACGCATGAGCAGGAATTTCTTTCCCGCTAAATATATATATACACGTGCACGAGCGCTATACCATGATCCATGATGTTAGGTTGTGTGTCAGGTTTGATGACATATGTAACATGTATGTAGGTTATATTATTCCCTACAATGTCATTCAGCTCAATTAAACGACCAAGAGAAAATATAAATTTGGCTGATAAATTCAGAAAAGAATACTTTTATAGAGGGAAGGGAGAGAGAGGGAGAGAGAGAGAGAGAGAGAGAGAGAGAGAGAGAGAGAAAGAGGTCTAATGTGTATATTATTGATATATACTAATGTATATTGATATATAATTACATTTATTATAATATAATTTCTTTTATAATATAATTACTTATTTATTATAATATAATGACATTTATTTATATAGCTGCTATATAACATAACTGCTATGTAACTAACGTAAATGTTACATATTAAATACATATTAGCTGTAATTTCCCACTCGTAAAAGTAATATTTTGTAATATAACATATGTTACATTATAATAATTTTATATAAAGTTAAATTATAATAATTATATTCCAGATAACACAATAATTTATCCAAAGATTATTTTCAATATCCTACAATATCTATCGATGAGTTACAATGATATCTGGGATGTAATAACAATACAACTACAATGTAACATATGTTATAATACAAAAGTTACATGTATAAGTAAGAATGTGGACTTTACATGTAACATTCGTGTTAATTATACTAATAAATATATACATTAAAAAACATAATTTCAATTTTTTAAATATTTATTTTTGTGTTTGGTTTAATAAAAACAATTCACAAAATAATATAAATAGTAAAAATTATTGATATGCACATTAGACCTCCTTCCCCCCTCTTTCCCCTCTCTCTCTTTCTCTCTCTCCCCCCTCTCTCTCCCCCTCTCTCTCTCCTCCCCTCTCTCTCCCTCTCTCTCTCCCTCTCTCTCTCTCATGTAACTTTTGTATTATAACATATGTTACATTGTAGTTGTATTGTAATTACATCTCAGATATCATTGTAACTCATCGATAGATATTGTAGGATGCTGAAAATAATCTTTCGATAAATTATTATGTTATCTGGAATATAATTATTGTAATATAACTATAATGTAACATATGTTATATTACAAAATATTACTTTTATGAATGTGAAATTATAACTAATGTGTCCTTAACATATAACATTCACGATAGTTAAACATGTTATATAGCAGCTATATAAATAAATAAATGTAATTATATTATAATAAATAATTATATTATATAAAAAATTTTTGTTAAAAAAACTTGGCGTTATTAAATTGCATAATATGTCAATAATGTTAAGGTATTTTTGTATATACATTTATGTTCCAGTTAATTGTTCTGTTAATATTCCAGTTATTGATATAATGTTTAAATAAATATATAATTATTATAAAAAAATTGTTTAAAAAAATAATTATAATAAAAGATTATATAGTATAAATGTTTTTATTTGTCACAATTTTTGATATCATTATTTTTTTTTAGAAATATTTAATCATTTTGTACAATAAAAATATATTGTATAAAATTTAAATGACATTATTTTTTAGAGCAGTTTTTTATAGTAATTTAAAAACACTGTTTTTTGTATAACATTTTTTCACATGAGGACGTAAATTTGTCGCCTTTTTTTACCTTTTTTTAAAAAAGATACGTTTTTTTATATACGTTACATGTAACATGCTTGATGTATATAACATTTATATACCGTGTTTGCTGGGATACATGTTATTTATTGATAACCCAAGCAAAAGAAGAGTTTTCGGTATATTTTACAAGTGTGTTCTATCCATTTCAACCAGTATTTTATTGAAAAACATTTTTATTTTCACGTACGTCGCAAGAATTTTTATGGTATCCCAGCAAACACAGTATATAAATGTTATATACTCAAGCATGTTACATGTAACGTATATGTTAGTTGTAATTTTCCACTCATAGATGTAACATTTTTAATATTACATATATTACATTGAAGTTATATTGTCATTATATTCCAAGATAGCACTGATTTATCAATACATCAATGTGCTATTTGGTATATATTTACAATGTGACTACAATGTCATATATGTTATATTAAAATGTTACATCTATGAGTGGGAAATTACAACTAACATGGATGTTACATGTAACATACACGTTATATTGCCTGTTATATTCCGTTTTATTATAGCAATGTAACAATTATATATCGGTGTTTGTTGGGTATCCAGGAATCTTAAAATGGATACTGCATATCCTTGTTAAAAATATAGTTAAAATATTTTTCAAATTAACATAACAATCATTAATTTATTAAATCATTTATTAACATTAACTTACCCACATCAACTTTCATATCAGTTTCTTTTTTTTCCACAGGCATTAAACCATTGTTGACGAACAGCTATATCTTTTGGAAAAGTAACATATTTAATATCTTTTGTGCTATTATATAGTAGTAGTAATAGTAGTAGTAGTAACATTTATTTTGTTTCCCTTGGGATTACAATTTACTTTTCTATCCACATTCTTACGCAAAATTACACAAACATTATTTACAAAATATTTACAAAAAATATAAACTTAATCTAACTTAGTCTAACATATTCTAAACTTAATCTACTTAATTTCTAGAGGGTTGAGTTTCCATACTGGGTCACCCTTACGGCCTTCTCCCCTTAGCTTCCGCTCAACCCCCTAGTACACACACACACACACACACACACATCTACCCCGCCTGGGACTTCTGTTTTCTCTTGCTTTTTAGATCTTTTTGCTTTTCTTTTTCTTCCCTCGTCACATTCATCCTTCCCTCCAACCTTTCTCACTCTCCTATCTCCTCTCCCTTTTCCTCTCTTCGCTTCCTTCTCTCCTCCTCTTGCTCTCCTCTTGCTCTCCTCTTGCTTTTTAGATCTTTTTGCTTTTCTTTTTCTTCCCTCGTCACATTCATCCTCCCCTCCAACCTTTCTCACTCTCCTATCTCCTCTCCCTTTTCCTCTCTTCTCTTCCTTCTCTCTCTCTCTTCCTCTATCTCCCTCATCCATAGTTCTCCCTCCCTTCCTTCTCCTAGAATCTCCTTAACTACCTCCTGCTAACTTCTCTCCCTTTCACTATCTACCTTACATCTTTCCCATATATGTTCCCATGACTCTTCCTCTCCATCACATAACCTGCATTTTCTCTTCTCCTCCTCCTCCCAGTACCTACTTTCTAACATCTCGTTTCCCAGTCTAAACCTCACTACTCTCCTCCATCTACTCTCCCCCCAACCCTTTCTTACATAATCTGGCACTCCTTCCCCTCTAATCTCCTTGTACCATTTTATATTCTGACCTTTCTATTTTTTCCTCCCTTTCCTTTCTTTGATCCTCCCAATCCTTCCTTAACAATTCCCCAAACCATCCCTTTTCCTCTTCTCTCCTCTCTTCTACTTCCTCTATCCTCCTTCCTCTTTTTCTAAAGTATTCTTCTCTTTCCCTTTCCCATTCTGATTCCACCTTTCCTTCCTTTGCCCTTTCTCTCATTTCTTCCCAGCATTTTCTCGCTAATTCGCTTCCTCTTCCTTCCTCCATTCTTTTCTCAAAGTTCCACGCTCTCTTCCTAGCTTTTATCCTCAATTTCTCTTTACTTACCTCCTCTCTCACTATGTATCTTGGTGTCCTTTTTTCTACCCTTAGTGTCCACCTCAAATACCTTTCCTCCATCCTTTCCATTCCCTCTCTCTCCTTCCACCCCTTATATTTCCACCCCTTAGTTCATCACTGTTCACACCAACTTGTCAAACAGCCATAACCTTTTCCCCCAAACTTTTTCAAACCTTCTTTTCCTTATTCCTCATACTTATCCCATAATAATTGCTGCTCTCCTCATCCTTTCCCTCACCTGTCCTTCTTGTCCTTCATTCCTCTGTAGCCTGTATCCCAGATATGTAAATTCCTTTACTTCCTCCATTTTCTCTCCTTTCCATCTCCATTCCCTTTTCTTCCACCTTCCACCCTTTCTCCTAAACTTCATTACTTTCATCTTCTTCGCGTTCAATTCCAACCTCTTATGATCTAAGTACTCTTCTAGTCTTTCGATCATGCTCCTCAATTCTTTCTCCTCCTCTACCAGCAACACCATATCATCCACGTACGCTAATGTATATATCCTTTTTTCACCTAACCTTACTCCTCCTCTTTTCACCTTCATTTTTTCCTCTAAGTCCGCTATCAGGATATTAAATAGCAATGGACTCAATAAGCACTCCTGCCTTACTACTTTCTCTATCCAAAATTTCTTCCCTATTCCCCCCCCCCCCCCCTATCTTTATCCTACAAATTGTCTCCCTCATCACCTCCTCTACCCTTTTTCTCAATCCCTTCCTTATTCCTCTCTCTTCCATTGCCTTCATTACTTTCTCCCTGTCCACTGAATCGAACGCTGCCTTTAAGTCTACGAACATTGCCGTCATCTTTCCACCTTTTCTTTTCAATTGTCTATTAATCAGGTAATTCATCACATAGATGTTGTCCATCGTAACCATTTCTCTCCTAAATCCCATCTGGTTTCTTTCACTATCCCTTTTTTCTCCACCTCCTTCCTTAATCTTTCCGTTAGTATCATTATATATACTTTATACAATGTTGGCGTCAAGGTTACTCCCCTGTAATCCTCCACCTCTTTTCCTTCTCCTTTCTTTCTTATCGGTTGTGCCATTATATATTGTGTATAATTTTTGCAATTTACAATGCAGCACGTTGGCATCGTACCATTATATTGTGTATAATTTTTACTCCGCAAATATAACGTAATATTTTGATTATACTTAGATTATTGTTTATACATTATGGGCAACGCCATGTTGCTTTTTGTATTTTGGATAAATTTCTAATTGTTCGAAGAATATGACTACTAACGCATCTTTCAAATTGCTACGCCTGTCTTATTACATTATGCTTGTATGCCGATTGGTTCTGTCATTGCGTTTACTTCGTGAGCGGCTGTCATTGCATATTTTGACAGTTGTATGTATCGAGGGATTAGTATAGTGATAGTAATGTATATTAAAAGGATTAAAGGATTTGATGTATATAATAGTGAAAATCTGATAAATAATTGTTTATTAATTTTATGATTGAGTAGTTTCGACTACAGTTTCTCAGTTAGAAAGGGAAATAGAAATTCGGTGAATTAAAATTATATATATATAGAAATTCAGTTAATTTAAATTATGTGCATAATAGAAATTTAAGAATTAAAATTATAATAAATAAGAAATATATGTCGGCTCTCAATATTATTAATAATAATAATACATGAATTTTAAATCGGCCAATAGAGCCCAAGCGCAAAAAATTAATTATTTGGAACTGTATCTCTTTGTTTGAGATTACTAAGTTCCATACATAAATTAATCTCGAACTTGCATATGAAGAAAAATAGGCAAGAAAAATATAGGTCCGAAAAGTCGCTGAAGCGGGAATCGAACTCGCGTCTTTCACTTTCCGGGCGACTGCTCTTACCAACTAAGCTATTCAGACCCTTTCGATCCTATATTTTTCATTTGCCTTTTAGTAGATGTTAGTAAATAACGCCATGATTAGGCCCAGGCGTAAATAAATAAGAAATATATGTCGGTTCTCAATAATTTTTCAAAGAATATAGGTAAGTAACATAAGGTTATTACACATTATTATTGAGCATCATAAAATTGGCAATCACCGGCATTAACCTATAATTTTTAGAATAATTTTTACACGTGCTCGTGATATTAATGCCTCTCATCTTCATATAATTTAATTTTATGTTAATTTTAAATTAATTTGTTTATTTTGTATTTCAGTTTAAATTGTATAATTATATTTTCATTTTGCCAATAAAAAAAAGCATAAGACATGAGGAAGTCACGAGGAGACAAAATTTGTTATCTTTGATAAAGAGAGTTTATCGCATTATACCGGCTTTACTTAACAAAGGTATGAGGATGCTTGTTCACATATGTAAATACAATAATAGATTTAATCATTTTGATACTTAAATAATTTTCATTTGCGAGCAAACAAATACCTGTTCCAAAGTCATAATGAATTTTCTCTCGTAACTACCTTATAGTTTATATTCTTTATATATATATATATATATATTTGTATGTATATATACATATTTATGAGTATATACGCAATGAATATAAATTGTAAGACGAGAGAAAACTTATTATGATTTTGGAACAGATATTTGTTTGCTCGCAAATGAAAATTGTTACATATTTATATGTATATATACACAAAGATTACAAACTGTAAGACAGTTACGAAAGAATTTATTATGATTTTAGAACAGATATTTGTTTCCTCGTAAGTGAAAATAGTTGAAATGACACAACGACTAAATCTATTATTATTGTATTTATTTGATCCAATTTTAATTAATTATATCATAAGTGTAAAAAGTATATTTAATATACTTTTACATTAAATTTAAATATTATGATAAATATAGATTTACAAATAAAGTTTGAAATTATTGTGGTTATATTATTTGTGTGTGAAATTATAAGTATTGGTATGATCTTGATCATTATTTAATTAATAGTATTATATATTAAATATTAAAAAAATTTGTGAGTTTAAGTTGATTTGCAAAATGCTTCTTCTTTTTGATTATTAACCAATTTTAATTCGTTTTACATAGTATTATGTTGTTACACAATATGTATTACAGTTACATAACTTAATTTTATTATTAATTTTAATATTAATTTTTAATTAATTTGTTTATTTTGTATTTCAGATTAAATTGAATAACTATATTTGCATTCTCTCTCTCTGCCAATAAAAAAATGCATAAGAGATGAGGAAGTCATGAGGAAACAAAATTTATTATCAAAGGTATGAGAATGTTCACATAAATGCAATAATAAATTTAATTATTGTGTTACTTAAACAATTTTCATTTGTGAGTGTTACTGATTTAAGTAAAGTTATTATAATATTTTTTTTTCTTACATACACATATTATATTTTCTTCTTTCGTACTTAAATCACGATGATGTAGCGTGTTGGAAGCTTGCTCGTCAAAACACATAGAGAATAATGCGAACAATACAAGGTGACTTATATCTGTTTACTTCGTTTCCAATACGCTACATCATCTCAGATTCAGTATAATTTCGAACGTCGTACCATCAAGACGTGCTCCGAAATCGAATGTAAATTTTCTGGGTTCCTTTATTTTCTGTATATTTTTTCACTTAAATAAAGCTTGGTATTCAAGTAAATCCCAGTTATAATTAAATCCTCAGTTTAATTATTAATACTAATCGATCAAAAACAAATGGTCTTTCGAGCCGGATTTATGCTAATAGAAGAAGATGTATAGTTGAAACAATATCTCGTCTTACTCAGTTGAACAGAACAACTCTAGTGAACAAAGTGTCTTTATACACGATAATCAAAATCAAACACGTACGCAGTAACTCAAGGAGTTCACGTGTTATGCGGAACAGCATTTCAGCGAAATGAACACTTCACATCAAAGTTTATCACAGTGTACGATTCGAGCCACACTCGGTCAGTAAATCATTAGCGCGACGCGCTCCGGAAAGGAGAATTCGTACAATTTAAAGTGCGAGTGAAACACGCGAGGAACAAAGAGTGGTAGTTGTACGATACAATTGTCTTTCTCTCGCGTCTGACGAGTGGACTATTGCGAGGCGCGGATCGTGATATACACGTATTAATTTAAATTAAATGAAGTAGTTAAAAGTGAACACGATCAAAAAGAAAACTGTGTAAAAACGAAGCGATAAACCGGCAAAGTCACATATTTATGCATCATAAAAACTTCGAACTTACGTATTCCTTTGTCAAACGGTACGACGTGTTATACCCTGATCACCATGGCAAATCTTCGAGGAACTCAAGGTCAGCCAATTATCATTATTTGGATTGATTTCGAGAGCTACAGACAACTTCAGGAAAGTCGGCAAAAACGAAAGGACGGTAGCCAAAGCGCGAAGCCGGTCAATCTACGAGGCTATTGGGAGCAATTTCAAAGGCAACATACAAAAATACTCTGTCTCAGCGATGAAAGTATACGCAGAACAGATGAGTATTACAAGGACAATGTTTACGAAAGCACACTGTGCGCCTTTGATTTAGCATCGGACTCTTTCGTGGAATTTATAAATAACATTGAATCGCAAAATCAATCTCAGCTTTCGCGAGTTAATCAATCTAATCCTTACATCGAAAGTGAAGCTTTCTCCCGTATTAAACTCGAACGTATTCCCGTCCCTCAATTTAGTGGCAATTATTTGGACTGGGCGCCCTTTCGAGACACTTTTTTATCGTTAATACACACGAATAAATCATTGTCTAAAGTAGAGAAGCTTCATCATTTGAAAAATAAGTTAAACGGCGAAGCCGCTAATGTCTTGAAAAATATAACAATTACGGATGCTAATTATGAAACCGCTTGGAAGCTAGTTACCAACCGTTACGAACACACCCGTGTCATTGTAAATGCACATTTGCAAAAACTAGTTATTTTCCCAAAGTTGACGTAAACCTCCGCGATTGATTTAAAAAATGTACGTGATGATGCGGATAACATTCGTGCGGCGTTAATTAATCTTAAGCGCCCAGTCAATGCATGGGAAGATCTTTTTAATTTTATAATCATTTCTAAATTCGATCGCCATACTTTGCGCAAATGGGAAACGAAAATCAGCGACGAGAAAAATATGCCTACTTATGAAGAAATTGAGAAGTTCTTATCTGCTCGCATCCGAGCAGCTGAAGCGATTAGTACGACTTATACAAATGCGAAATCAAAGCAGGAAAAATCGATAAAAACTGAAAAAGGTGCAAAATCACAATCAGTCGTAAAATCACTTCAGATAACTGCTACTAAATTCAAATGTCCGGCGTGCGAAAACTCTCATGCTTTATATCAATGTCAAAAGTTTATTAATTTAAGTGTCGATGATAGACGATCTTTTTTGAATAATAAAAAACTTTGTTTTAATTGTCTAGCTCCGGGACACTTGTTACAACAGTGCTATTCAAAATGAACTTGCAGCGTTTGCCAAAAAAAACATCATACAATGGTACATAATGATGCTAGTACTAAAACCTTTTCAAACAAACAAGAATTTTCTAATAAATCAATAGATCAAAATACATCAACTAGCACTGTTGTGACGACTGTGGCCAAAATTCTAACAAATAATCTTGTTACAAATTTACATTTTAATCAAACTATCTTACCCACCGCGATGGTGGACCTACATGCGAATGGACGTACACTGCGGGTGAGAGCACTACTCGACCAAGGCTCGCAGGTGTCCTGTATCACTGAGGCCATCGTGCAATTGTTAAAATTGAAAAGACAATCTATCTTCGTTGAACTAACTGGAATCGGCAGTAACCGTACTGGTAAAATAAACTCTGCCGTGATGTGTAATATATCACCTTATCAAAATAATACACGGTTAATTCTCATTACTGCCGTCAGCCTCACAAAAATCACTAATTATCAATCAGAACCTATTCGCTTTGACCCTGAATGGACTCATCTCACAGGGCTCGATTTAGCCGATCCTGAAATGCACCAACATCATAATATTGATCTTCTTTTAGGCGCTGATATTTTTGGCGATATAATTCTCCAAGGGGTACGCACAGGTATCACAGATACTCCTACAGCCCAATTAACATTATTAGGTTGGATTATATCAGGTGCGATATCCAGTTCGTCTGGAAAAGGTCGGTCTAACAATCTCACATATTGCATTAATCACATCAATTTACTTAATTCTTTAAACGAATTTATCAAAAAATTTTTGGCGGTGGAAGATGTACCATCTGACACTCGTCTTTCTCCAGACGAATCTATCTGTGAAAAACATTTTCAAACGACACATAAACGGCTTGAAAGTGGACAGTATGAAATTAAATTACCGTTCAAGCTGTCTCCTCCATTTCCTATTGGAGAAACCAAGTCAATCGCTACAAAAATCTTTCTGAAAAATGAATCTCGACTAAAGAACCGACCCAAGCTATACTCCGAATATCAAGAATTTTTAGCTGAATATAAATCACTCAATCATATGTCTCTCGATAACGATGAATCTGACGATAAACAAAGGGTGTATATTCCTCATTTGCCCGTCGTTCGAGAATCAAGTCAAACCACTAAATTACGTGTTGTTTTTAATGCCTCATGTCGATCGTCTAATGGTTCCACATTAAATGATTATTTACATGTCGGACAAAAATTACAGTCTGATCTCTTTGCGCTTATTTTACAGTGGCGTTTACACCGGTATGTGTATTTAGCTGATATCACAAAGATGTTCAGACAAATTAGAGTTTCTGATAACGATTGCAATTATCAACAAATAATTTGGCGAAAACATCCCGATGAAGAACTTAAAACATATCGACTCAAAACCGTTACTTACGGAACAGCATGCGCTCCCTTTATTGCCAATCGTATACTCAAACAAATTGCTGTAGATGAAGGAAAGAATTATCCGCTTGCTGCTCCAGTTTTGGAGAATAACTTTTTTGTAAATAATGCAATGTTTGGAAGTAACAATAAAAATTTACTCAGACAGACTCGCAATCAACTTATTAATTTGCTAAAATCGGGAAATATGGAATTAAGGAAATGGGCGAACAATTCAAAAGACTTATTACATGACATACCGGAAGCAAATCATGGTTTAGCTATTAGTAAAGACTTAAAACAGGACGAATCACTGAAAGTCTTGGGGATTGCTTGGAATCCCGCCTCAGATACTTTGTATTTTAAAGTATCACATGAAACCCTCAAAAAATATAATAAACCACTTTCTTTCTTTCAGTTCTTGCTAAAATCTATGACCCACTAGGTTGGCTTGCTCCCGTTACGATAGTGGGCAAAGTAATCATACAATCTTTATGGAAATTAAAAGTAGGATGGGACGACGAACTACCTAGAGATACAGTTAATGCCTTTCTCGCCTTTTATTCAAAGCTAAAAGATCTAAATAACATTACGATTCCTCGTTAACAAGGAATCACGTCGGAATCTCCAACCATACAACTACATGGATTCTCAGACGCTTCGTCTATCGCTTATGCAGCTGTCATCTATATAAAGGTTATATCAAAAGATGAAAACAAGATTTCTCTTCTCTATACTAAAACTAAGGTTGCTCCGCTGACTCCTCTTAGCATTCCACGTATGGAATTGTGTGCAGCAGTTCTTCTTTGTAAAGCTATGAATTACGTTAAAGCTTCCTTAAAATTATATAAAGTTGAAATATTTTGTTGGACAGACGCCTCTGTAATATTACACTGGCTCAATGATCACCCGAGCAGATGGAAGCTCTTTGTAGCGAACCGAGTATTGTATATACAACTCAATCTTTCAGAAGCAAAGTGGCAACATGTACCAGGAGAAGAAAATCCGGCAGATTGCGCATCACGCGGTATTACTGTAGAGAAATTAAAATTACATAATCTTTGGTGGCAGGGCCCAATGTGGTTACAACACAATGAAAATCAATGGCCTGAGCAGACTCAAGTGCCTCATTTATTCAATAATTCAGAGAGCGAGGAAAAAGCTAGTGTCGTTACCAGTTTCAAACGTCAGAGCAACGTGCTCGTGGGGGCTTATCGATATTTTATCCTCCTGGACTAAACTTTTGAGAGTCACTGCCTACTGTATTCGTTTTGTACGGCGTTGTAGGAAGCTGATTGAAACAGAACTACTAGATTTGGCCTTAACTGGAGAGGAGATCTTACTAGCAAAAGAATTTGTAATTAAAATCGAACAACAACGATGTTTTTCTCAAGAAATTCATCTTTTACAAGATCACAAATTTGTAGGCAATCGGAATCTTTTAAAGCGTTTAAATCCATTTCTAGATGAGAAGGGCATTCTTAGAATTGAAGGACGACTAAGAAATGCAGATTTATCCGCGTCTTGTCGATTCCCGGCGATTTTGTCAAGAGGTAGAATAGCGTATCTCTTCATCTCTCACACACACATACACGTTGCACGGTGGTACTCAGTCAGTCTTTAGTCAAATCATTCATTTATAAATGCATAACATGCGTAAGACAGCGAGCTCGGGTTTCGTCTCAGCTTATGAGGGATTTACCCGAATCCCGCGTCAAGCCGAGTCGCCCTTTTTCGCACGTAGGTGTAGACTATGCAGGTCCATAGTGAGACTGGCTCCAGGCCGCGGTTGCAAATCATAAAAATGTTACTTAACCATTTTCGTTTGCTTCGCTACACGCGCAGTACACCTGGAGCTCGTCTCGGACTATACCTCAGAAAGCTTTCTCGCAGCATTTGATAGATTTGTGTCCCGCCGAGGCTTACCCTTATGCGTGTACTCAGATAATGGTACTAATTTTAAAGGTGCCGAAAACAAACTTAAATCGCAGCTTCGTCAAGTGACTTCGGATATCAATTTTAAGAATATTTTCGCGTCTGACGAGATTACCTGGAAGTTTATTCCTCCTGGAGCTCCTCATTTTGGAGGACTTTGGGAAGCGGGAGTAAAAAGCGTAAAATTTCACTTAAAAAGAATCATTGGAGAATTCAAGCTTACTTACGAAAAGTTCAATACACTTCTATGTAAAGTAGAAAGCTGCTTGAATTCACGTCCTATACACCCGCTAAGTGATGATCCCGAGTCATTTGACACGTTAACACCAGGACATTTTTTGACTGGGTCTCTGTTGAAGGCAGTACCTACGCCGTCTTTGTTGAATTTATCAGAAAACCGATTGTCGCGCTGGCAGACCGTACAAGCTATCACTGAGAGGTTCTGGAAAGTTTGGTCATCCGATTATCTTAATTCTCTACAGACGTGCTCAAAATGGCCAAAACATAGGTCTAATTTGAAAATTAATGATTTAGTGCTAATTAAAAATCCAAATTTCCCTCCAACTAAGTGGGAACTCGAAAGGGTAGTAAAAGTTTACCCGAGGACAGATAATCTAGTGCGAATGGTCGACGTAAAGACTGTAAATGCGATTTATACTCGCCCCATCTCCAAACTCTGTCTACTACCGGTCGCCGAAAATAATACTTTTTCTGTCGAGTCGCTGCAGTAAATTGTCAAATATCGACCAAACAATTCACACGCCTAACGCATTATTAAAGTTTCGCTTAAATTTACATTAATTCTAAGTATTCTCTAAATGGTTCCAAATATGTGAAAATGCTCTCACACGGCGGGTGGTGTGAGAGTATTTAGAAAAAAAAACCATGTAAGTCATTACAACTATAATCTCACACGATGAGAGAGAGTACCTTAACTGATCAGATTTGATTTTGATCAACCGCTCGAGGCGGGTGGTAATGTTACTGATTTAAGTAAAGTTATTATAATATTTTTTTTTCTTACATATACATATTTATATTTTCTTCTTTCGTACTTAAATCACGATGATGTAGCGTGTTGGAAGCTTGCTCGTCAAAACACATAGAGAATAAAGCGAACAATACAAGGTGACTTATATCTGTTTACTTCGTTTCCAATACGCTACATCATCTCAGATTCAGTATAATTTCGAACGTCGTACCGTCAAGACGTGCTCCGAAATCGAATGTAAATTTTCTGGGTTCCTTTATTTTCTGTATATTTTTTCACTTAAATAAAGCTTGGTATTCAAGTAAATCCCAGTTCTAATTAAATCCTCAGTTTAATTATTAATACTAATCGATCAAAAACAGTGAGCAAACAAATATCTGTTCCAAAGTCATAATGAATTTTCTCTTGTAACTGTCTTATAGTTTGTATTCTTTATATATATATATATACTTTATATTTATATATATATACACACACGCATTATTACACACATGCACATTGCACACACGCATTAGTGCGCACATCCACATTACACACACGTATTATTGCGCACATGCACATTGCATGTTTGCTATAATGCGTATGTGCAAGTTTACAACACGTACGTGTGTGCAATGTGCATGTGTGCAATAATACGTGTGTGCAATGCGCATGTGTACAATAATACGTGTGTGCAATGTGCATGTGTGCAATAATACGTGTGTGCAATGCGCATGTGTACAATAATACGTGTGTGCAATGTGCATGTGTGCAATAATACGTGTGTGCAATGTCATGTGTGCAAAGTTATATGCGCAAACACGTCTGTAGGCAAGTGGGACCCTCCCCCTCCCGTATATATACATATTTATAAGCATATACGCAAAGAATATAAATTATAAGACAGTTACGAAAGAAAATTTGTTATAATTTTGGAACAGATATTTGTTTGCTCACAAATGAAAATTGTTACATATTTATATGTATATACAGGGTGAGTCATTTTAATCTATGGACCCGAATATCTTCCAAATTACGGTATCTACGAAAAAATGGTTTAGATAAAAGTTGACCAGGACAGAGAGGGTCATTCAATTGTACCATTGGTTTTGACCTTGAGGTCAATTTTGAAGGTTATTTCAAGGTCACGATGGATTTTTTAAATGGGACACCCTATTTTTGACTGCGGAATTTGAAAGAGCGGAAAATTTTACATCAAACTTGTCTTATGAAAAAATTGTTTTTGCGACTTTGGAAAGGTCAAAAATAAAGGTAAAATGCCTGAAAAACGATCTGGTGTACTTTTTCTGAAATGACGTGGTTTTCTGGGTAACACAAATGTGCATAATGCTTAAACAAAGTCAATGAATTGTAAAAGTGTAAATCACTTTGACTAGCTTGACCTTGAGGTCAATTTTCAAGGTTGTTTGAGGTTTATAACGCATTTTTTATTAGTAAACCCTATTTTTGACCGCAGAATCCGTTTCTTGACAATGGACTCTTAAACAATGGCACTTTTTACATGAGCATAAGGATTTTTTAGTTTTTCGACCTGACCTTTTGAAGGTCATATCAAGGTCAAAAGCACTTTCATCTTACTTTTAGCGTTACCCGGAAACAACGACGTGGACGTAGTAAGTTCTGTTTCCTTTAGGGTGCTTGATTATTGCGAGTCCCCTTGCCTCTCACGTCGGGGTGCTTGATTATCGTGAGTCCCCTTGCCTCTCACGTCGGGGTGCCTGATTATCGTGAGTCCCCTTGCCTCTCACGTCGGGGTGCTTGATTATCGTGAGTCCCCTTGCCTCTCACGTCGAGGTGCCTGATTATCGTGAGTCCCCTTGCCTCTCACGTCGGGGTGCTTGATTATCGTGAGTCCACTTGCCTCTTACGTCGGGGTGCTTGATTATCGTGAGTCCCCTTGCCTTTCACGTCGGGGTGCCTGATTATCGTGAGTCCCCTTGCCTCTCACGTCGGGTGCTTAATTATTGTGAGTCCCCTTGCCTCTCACGTCGGGGTGCTTGATTATTGTACGTTCCCTTGCCTCTCACGTCGGGGTGCCTGATTATCGTGAGTACCCTTGCCTCTCACGTCGGGGTGCTTAATTATCGTGAGTCCCCTTGCCTCTAACGTCGGGGTGCTTGATTATCGTGAGTCCCCTTGCCTCTCACGTCGGGGTGCTTGATTATCGTGAGTTTCCTTGCCTCTCACGTCGGGGTGCTTAATTATCGTGAGTCCCCTTGCTTCTCACGTCGGGGTGCTTGATTATCGTGAGTCCCTTTGCCTCTCACGTCGGGGTGCTTGATTATTGTAAGTCCCCTTGCCTCTCACGTCGGGGTGCCTGATTGTCGTGAGTCCCCTTGTCTCTCACGTCGGGGTGCTTGATTATCGTGAGTCCCCTTGCCTCTCACGTCGGGGTGCTTGATTATCGTGAGTCCCCTTGCCTCTCACTGACACTGTAATTCAAATGAATTACCCACGGAGTAATTGTTCAAAATTACCTCCGTTGGCTTCAAGATATAACTGCAATCTGTTTTGAAAACTATCCTGTTCTAAGCAGGGTCTAGCAGTTCTAGCTCTAGGAATGGCTGCACAAGCTCTATGAATGCGGTCCATAAAATCATCTCTTGTGGTTGGTCGTTCAGCAAAAACATTTTTCAAGTATCCCCATAAAAAGAAATCGGGCGACGTCAGATCTGGTGAGCAAGGAGGCCATTCAACTGGACCCCTTCGTCCAATCCATCTGTCATTGTAACTGGCATTTAAAAAGGCACGTACAATGAGTGCATAATGCGGTGCAGCATCATCTTGTTGAAGCCACATTCTTGCTCTTGTTGCTAAGTCAACATCTTCTAATAAGCCTGGTAAGTGATCTCTTAGCAACGATAAGTAACTGTGTCTATCAATGTTCTCTTCAAAAAAATAAGGTCCAATCAAATAATCATTTACAATGCCGCACCACACCATAATACTCCATCGATTTTGATGATCTATTGGCCTATACCAGTGGGGATTAACATCTGACCAATAATGGCAGTTGTGTCTATTAAGTTGTCCGTCACTATAAAATTTAGCCTCATCTGAGAAAAGCACATACCTAAAAAAATTAGGATCATCGTGTAACATTTGTAAAGCCCACTGGCAAAAAGCAATACGCATCAGATGATGATTAGGCTGTAAAGCCTGCGTAAGAGTTATGTGAAAAGGGTGATAATTTAGAGCTCTTAAAATTCTAACAACAGTTCTTTGTGGTATACCTATTTTCCTTTCAATCTGGCGAGTACTAACATGAGGATTAAGGTGAACTATTGCTAAAATAGTTACAGCTCGCGCATCATTTTTGTCATATTCATGATGTTGACGTTGACGAACAAGATGTCCATTGCGAGTTCTTTGGACTAAACTACGTATTGTCATATCAGTTGGATGTCGCCTTTCAGGAAAACGTTGAGTATAAAGCCTTGATGCTGCATTGTAATTGCTATGACACTCCCCTAAAACTAATATAATATCAACAATCTCATTAGGACTATAATCAGCCATTCTGGAAAGGTAACTTGTGAATGTAATTACCTACATACCTTGTATGTATGTTTGGAATTTTTAAATTTAAGCAACTTTAAATAGTAAATTTTTCAATTATGCAGAAGTGAGTAAGAAAGAAAAGGAATAAAATTCTATTATAACAATAATTATAAATCTTAAATCAAACGTAATTGTTTAGTTTTTTTCAATCGTTGATTATTAGCATTAGGTATCGGATACCTTACATCCGCTGCTCTCGTAGTAAAAATGGATTTCCATTTATCCTTTCGACCTGACTTTTTGAAGGTCATATCAAGGATCCTAATTTTTTTAGGTATGTGCTTTTCTCAGATGAGGCTAAATTTTATAGTGACGGACAACTTAATAGACACAACTGCCATTATTGGTCAGATGTTAATCCCCACTGGTATAGGCCAATAGATCATCAAAATCGATGGAGTATTATGGTGTGGTGCGGCATTGTAAATGGTTATTTGATTGGACCTTATTTTTTTGAAGAGAACATTGATAGACACAGTTACTTATCGTTGCTAAGAGATCACTTACCAGGCTTATTAGAAGATGTTGACTTAGCAACAAGAGCAAGAATGTGGCTTCAACAAGATGATGCTGCACCGCATTATGCACTCATTGTACGTGCCTTTTTAAATGCCAGTTACAATGACAGATGGATTGGACGAAGGGGTCCAGTTGAATGGCCTCCTTGCTCACCAGATCTGACGTCGCCCGATTTCTTTTTATGGGGATACTTGAAAAATGTTTTTGCTGAACGACCAACCACAAAAGATGATTTTATGGACCGCATTCATAGAGCTTGTGCAGCCATTCCTAGAGCTACCCTGCTTAGAACAGGATAGTTTTCAAAACAGATTGCAGTTATATCTCGAAGCCAACGAAGGTAATTTTGAACAATTATTCCGTGGGTAATTCATTTGAATTACAGTGTCAGTGAGAGGCAAGGGGACTCACGATAATCAAGCACCCCGACGTGAGAGGCAAGGGGACTCACGATAATGAAGCACCCCGACGTGAGAGACAAGGGGACTCACGACAATCAGGCACCCCGACGTGAGAGGCAAGGGGACTTACAATAATCAAGCACCCCGACGTGAGAGGCAAAGGGACTCACGATAATCAAGCACCCCGACGTGAGAGGCAAGGGGACTCACGATAATTAAGCACCCCGACGTGAGAGGCAAGGGGACTCACGATAATCAAGCACCCCGACGTGAGAGGCAAGAGGACTCACGATAATTAAGCACCCCGACGTGAGAGGCAAGGGTACTCACGATAAACAGGCACCCCGACGTGAGAGGCAAGGGAACGTACAATAATCAAGCACCCCGACGTGAGAGGCAAGGGGACTCACAATAATTAAGCACCCGACGTGAGAGGCAAGAGGACTCACGATAATCAGGCACCCCGACGTGAGAGGCAAGGGGACTCACGATAATTAAGCACCCCGACGTGAGAGGCAAGGGGACTCACGATAATCAAGCACCCCGACGTGAGAGGCAAAGGGGACTCACGATAATCAAGCACCCCGACGTTAGAAGCAAGGGGACTCACAATAATTAAGCACCCGACGTGAGAGGCAAGGGGACTCACGATAATCAGGCACCCCGACGTGAGAGGCAAGGGGACTCACGATAATCAAGCACCCCGACGTAAGAGGCAAGTGGACTCACGATAATCAAGCACCCCGACGTGAGAGGCAAGGGGACTCACGATAATCAGGCACCTCGACGTGAGAAGCAAGGGGACTCACGATAATCAAGCACCCCGATGTGAGAGGCAAGGGGACTCACGATAATCAGGCACCCCGACGTGAGAGGCAAGGGGACTCACGATAATCAAGCACCCCGACGTGAGAGGCAAGGGGACTCGCAATAATCAAGCACCCTAAAGGAAACAGAACTTACTACGTCCACGTCGTTGTTTCCGGGTAACGCTAAAAGTAAGATGAAAGTGCTTTTGACCTTGATATGACCTTCAAAAGGTCAGGTCGAAAAACTAAAAAATCCTTATGCTCATGTAAAAAGTGCCATTGTTTAAGAGTCCATTGTCAAGAAACGGATTCTGCGGTCAAAAATAGGGTTTACTAATAAAAAATGCGTTATAAACCTCAAACAACCTTGAAAATTGACCTCAAGGTCAAGCTAGTCAAAGTGATTTACACTTTTACAATTCATTGACTTTGTTTAAGCATTATGCACATTTGTGTTACCCAGAAAACCACGTCATTTCAGAAAAAGTACACCAGATCGTTTTTCAGGCATTTTACCTTTATTTTTTACCTTTCCAAGGTCGCAAAAACAATTTTTTCATAAGACAAGTTTGATGTAAAATTTTCCGCTCTTTCAAATTCCGCAGTCAAAAATAGGGTGTCCCATTTAAAAAAACCATCGTGACCTTGAAATAACCTTCAAAATTGACCTCAAGGTCAAAACCAATGGTACAATTGAATGACCCTCTCTGTCCTGGTCAACTTTTATCTAAACCATTTTTTCGTAGATACCGTAATTTGGAAGATATTCGGGTCCATAGATTAAAATGACTCACCCTGTATATATATATATATATATATATATATATATATATATATATATATAAAGAGTATTAAAGTATTAATTTTCATTTATTTAATATATTTTTACTTTGTCTTCAGCCGTCTTAAAATAATGATTTGGTAACTGCAAAAGAAAAATAAAATTGAAGAAAATCTCTCCTCCAATTTTAAAGTCGACCAGACTGGCAATAATTTATTTTAAATAATTAGTTTAATTTACAACGTTTCGGCTGTCATTGCAGCCCTTTTCAAGTAATCAGATTAATACAATAAATCATATTTACAGCAAACCCCCGACAAAATTAACCATTGTTTTGATGAACAATGTATAACTGACAGAAGTAAGCCCGAAATAAATAGATGTTGACTGTTAGTAGAAAACTTAGTCATTGCCAGTCTGGTCGACTTTAAAATTGGAGGAGAGATTTTCATTATTTATTACTGGCGACTCTTAAGGATTATCATTTAAAAATAAAATTGTTATGTACTTCATGCATTATTTTTTTCATTTTTATATTATTCCGTTTATATTATAATGTTGTTATTGTTATTTTTATTATTAGGTATGAAATTTTATATATAAATGTAATTGTAATTTTTTTATTATATTGTGTGTGTGTGTGTTCATATTTAAATTTGAAAAGATATGCTCGAAAATATCCGTGACCTGACAGCATCTGGGTCAGGTAGTAATTTACACCGTGTCTACGTTTGATCCACTTATCCACTTGCAGGATTAATTGGTGAGTCCATTTTCCTTTAGTAGAAGCATCCCATAACTTTTGCCAGCGCTGTATGCTTCTATGTCTTTCTTCTATCTTTAAATCTTCTGTATCTGCGTGTCCAAGTTTTCTCCGTTGATATATGAGTTTTTGCTCTTCTGCCAAAACTTTTATGGAAAGAATACCTGCGATGATTTCTGCAGCTTCCTTCGATACTGTGCAAAATGCACTTGCTACTCTAAGGGTGTTTAATCTGGTTACTGATGCAATGCCATACGTCATAATTGATGTAATCACCGATACTAGTAATGCTCTTCTGTTCTGTTTTGGACCTCCTACGTTGGGCATGAGTCGCGATAGAGCTGACCTTACTCCAGCTGCCTGCGCACTTACATACTCCACGTGTGCTTTAAAATTAAGCCGGGAGTCAATCAACACCCCTAGGTACCGTATGTTCGGCTGGGATGTTATGTCGTATTCTCCTACTCGAAGCTTTATCATCTCCACCTCCTTCCTGCTGGTGATTAGTACCGCTTCCGTCTTATGTTCAGCCAGCTTTTGTCCTGCCTGAACTAGCCACTCACGTAACCTCGTAAATGTGACATTCTGCTGTTTCCACTTAGTGGGGAACACTCCTTTTTCCAAACATTTATTGTACATGCTCCGGAACATTTCTGGGGCCATCTTAATGGCCGCCTTCAGCGCAATATTAGGGATTCTATCTAACCCTGGCGCTTTTGAATTTCCTACTTTGGAACATGCTTCCTTCAATTTTTTTATCGTCACCGGCGGGATTATCTCGTCCTCATTGAGGTTCTCAAGCACTTCCACCCGATACTCAAAATTTGGTCTCTATGGAAAGAGCTCCGTGACTATCTTCTGTAGTAGTTTTGGGCATGTCGGTGTAGGCATTGTCTTGCCTTTAAGCCGCGACGTGACTATTTTATATGGTCTACCCCAGGGATCTTCATCAACTAAAGTAGTTCCTCCCAACATTGCCTTTTACTGGCTTTTATGGCTTTAGCCAGCTCTTGTCGTGCTTTTTTGAACTGCTCCTTCAACTCTTCGTGGTTCTTCTTCTTCCTGCTACGTTTCTCCGCTCTTTTTGATCGGATGCATTTCTTGCGTTTGGCAGCAATGTCCTCATTTCACTAATACATGGGTGGGATCCTATTAAAGAAGCATTTACGAGGTATTGTTGCGTCACAGGCATCTCGTACTCGCCTCATAACCGTCTCCGCCTCTGCTATTACATTATCAGAAGCTATAGGACTGCTATCCAATGCCACTTGGAATAACTCTAGGTCAAACATGCTAGTTTTCCACCCTATCGAGTTTGCTTTCCTTGATACCGGTTTTCTTCTTTCCTATCCTGTTGAGACCTCCCATCGAATTAGTCGGTGATCACTGTGGTTGTACTCTTTTGAAACCTTCCACAATGATTTCCCTCGTATCAGCCAGCTGCTAATGAGAGTTAAGTTCACTATTGAGCTCTTCTCCCCTTTCTCATAGATTGGTTCTTCTCCGGTGTTCAGTAACACATTGTCCAGGCTGCACATTGCCTCCAGTAGTACTTGACTTCTTGAGTTGGTATGTTTACTACCCCATTCAATTGTCCACGCATTAAAATCCCCCGCAATGGCAACGGGATGATGTTCCTTAGCATCCTTGACTAATAATTCTAGGAAGTGCGTGAATTCCTCAATGGTTAGACTTGGTGGAGCATAACAGCTGTAGAAATGGATGTTACCTACTTTTGCTCTCACAAATCCTTTCTGTGTGCTATCAATGGTGTCTTGAAAGGGCAAGTTTCGGCAAGCCCAAATGACAGCTTTTCCGGTGGAATCAGCCGCCCATAAGTCAGTCTCGAGCATCCTGTACGGCTCTGAGATGATCACGATGTCGGGCGTTGTCTCTCTTACCGTCTGCATAAGCAGATCCTGTGCCGCTTCACAATGATTTAAGTTGTGCTGGATTATCCTCATCTTCGCTTTTTATTCAGCCGCTAGAGTTCTTGTTGATAAACTGCGCAGACCTAGGACTACCTTTCATGTGTCCGCAGTTTGCTTCATTTCCTGCTTCAATGCACAAGATACAACGCACATCTTTTGTGCATTGAGCCACTTTGTGCCCACTACCGCCACATTTTAAGCATAGCTTAGATCGGTCTATATCGCTCTTACACTGTTTAGCGATATGACCTATGTGCCAACATTTGTAGCACTTTAGGGGCCTGCTTACCTCCCTGATGGGACAGTTAACTAAGCCAATTCAGATCCTGCCTCTTTCTCCTATAATCTTCTTTGCGGCCTCCATTGGTAACTTAATAACCGCTATTTGTGTCCGACCAAATGATGTGCGGAGAGACTTGACAGTTGTCTCTGCTATTTGGTGCTCATCACCTGCCACTTTTCTGAGGGCTTCGAGTACTTCTTCCTTTGTAGTCGTTTCCTCAATATCCTTGATTTCCAGATGGGCCTCCTGCTGTTTGCTGGTGACGTCGGTCTCCTCTTTGAGTACCTCCGCCATCCGTTGTTGCAGTGGCCCCATCTTATCGCCGATCTTTCTGTTGAGGACGATTAGCAGTTGCCCCGCATTCGTCCTGCGCACTTTCTCGATATTATCCTCGATGTCTTTTTGTAGAATATCCGTCTTGACCTTCCTCAGGATATCCGCATAGGACTTCTCTGGCTTAGCGCTAATGAGCAGCGCATTCGGCAACATTTGACGCTTGGGTTGCTGCACGGATGCATGACCTTTTTTCTTCTCTGACGTATTATTGTCTTTCTTCTTCTTTTTCTTCTTCTTCCTTTTTTTGACCGTTACCCAATCTTTTTCTTGAGACTGAGGCGGTTTCCTCTCTTGATTTGTACCCTCTTCTTTTTTAGCCACCTTTGCCAAGGGCACCGGCGGTGAGGGCGAGCAATCACGTTTTCCAGGTGTATTCACACTATTGACACCTGTCTTAAAGATGGGAGATGTTTGTGTCATCCCATCTTTGCCAGCATTGCTCCTTATACACGGTGTAGGAATATGTCGCTCACTACTGTATTCCTTAAGAGCTTTCAGTGCGCTCTTCGCCATGTCCTTCAATTCCTTATGTAGGTTCTTCTTCTCCTGGATGAACTCCACAAGGGCTTCGATTTATTTCTTCATTTTGTTGAATTTTCTTTCAGCCTTTTGGTCACTTGTAACATTAGGCGCTACAGGATCCGAGTGACCAAATCCTGCAGCACTTGCTCACTCTCAACAGACGCCGGTACTAGGGTATCCCTTCCTTGCACCGTAAGTACATTTTTATTGGTTGTACTCTCCATGTTTGGTTTATCTTCGGGGTTGCTTCCCCTAGGCTGTTTGGTTTGCGAGAAATATTTTATTTCCTTCAAACCCTCCGAACGTGTTGAGAAGCACCACACAGGTACACGAGACGCAGATGCGCCCCGTCCCTCCACGATCAGCGAGCTTCCCCTATCCGCCACCTGGGGACGCGCCACGTATGGGTTTCAGGCTCCCACTGTGGTGTGTGTGTGTGTATGTGCGTGCGTGCGCATTACCGCAAAGATTTCTTTTGAGTCAACGTCCATTTTTCTTTGATTTTCATATGCATTTCTCATTATTTTCAATAATTGTTCTTGAAAATATATATCTCTTTTTGTGACTGTAATTGATAAATTATAATTTGTAATTAATGCAAAGAATTAAAATTTATGAACAAAATTAATGCTCACTTATCCCATTTGGAAGCTCTGAAAATATTCCAATTCCAACATTATTCTGTTCACTTTCTCGTGAATTTTGTGAAGATGAATCAGAATCTGATGATGAATCCGTATTGTTTTGATATATGCGGTTTGATTGTTGAAATGAAGTCGAAGGGCAAGAAAATGATGTTGTGGTCGATTTATTTATTTTTGGATTTTGATTGTGGGAAAGAAACTGTAAAGATGATGATGCACTGTTTTGATGTTCATTTATGTTTGGTGGTTCCTGATTTAAGTGTACTGTATGTGTATTAGTTTTAATTGCATTGAATATCTGTGTATTGTGTGTTGTGTCCTGTGAATTATAAAATGTTTGATTTTGATGAAATGAAGTCGAAGGATGTGAAAATGATGTTGATGAAAGTAAATTGGAGGGAAAAAGAGATTGTGATGATGAATACATGTTAGGTGCTGTATTCTGTAAGTTATAAGAGGTTTGATTTTGATGAAATGAAGTCGAAGGACATGAAAATGATAATATTGTGGCTGATTCATCTGATGTTTGAGATTGATAATGGTGAGAAAGAGATTGTAAAGATGATGATGTACTGTTTTGAAATTGATGTACGTTTAATGGTTCTTGATTTAGATGGACGGTATTTGTGTTATCTTTAATTGCAGTGAATGTATGTGTATTATGTGCTGTATCGTGTAAATTAATAAGATTTTTTATTTTGATGAAATGAAGGATGTGAAAATAATGATGTTGATGGAAGTAAATTGGAGAGAGGAAGAGACTGTGGTGGTGATGATGAATGCATGTTAGTTTAATTTTAATATTTGATAAAATGTGCGGGCTATTTGTTATCTTTTCTTCAGTTTGCTTTTTCAAAAATTTCCTTATATTTTCCGTTATTTTTTTACATTTTTTCCTTTTTTATTTTCTTCGACTACATCGGTGGAGAAAATTTTTTGTAAGGTCATGGATAGTACCATTAGTCGATATTATCAATTTATGCAGTTTATTTTCGTTGTCTATAATAAAAATAAACATTTAATATTTTTTTATTTTGTTGATATAAAAAATAGTTATTTTTAACATAAAAATATTACTTACCGCTCATGGCAAGAATTTTTGCATCAACCTTTGTTTTTTTTTGAGTTTTAAAATCTTTCCATGTTAATTTTACTATATGATTAATATGCCTAAATTTTTTTGGAATGGTTGATGTATTAATAACATCTTTTTCTTTGGTTTTCAGCCACCAAATTAAAGAAAATTTTATGTTCTTTGACATAAATAACAAACTAATAAATACTACGGTTGGTTTCTTTAATTGACAACTAAAATCTAAGTGTGAACCTAAATGATAGACCTTTTTTCCCTTTCTATTATCATTGCAGGACCGTCGATATCGATATCAAAATCAATAAGTCTGCATTTTTTTTGTACATATATGCGAGGCAATTGAGTTAAAAATATAAAAGTACAGTAACTTTATAATTAAAAAGAGTTAGATAAATTTTTCTCATTCAAATTCTTTTTTATTAATAGTGTAGTAGCGATGAGATATGCGAATCGTGCACGACTTATACGTATGCGAACCCGATCATAATAAACAAAGCGTTATAATGTACACGTACGGATTCTCCGTCGTGCGAGCGGTCAACGGCATTATACAAATACGTCACGAGAGTATCAATATGTATATCGGCTCGGCGGCGCGATCAAGTAAACGATGCGATCCGCGGTACATCTAAGGATGCCGAAACACAGCCGGAGGGGGCCAACGTAATTGGCTGAAGACAAATAGACAATAGTTTTAAACATGCGGTCAGGCGGGCCGATGAGGCGTCATTAGAATAAGCAAGAGAAAGGACAGCGGACCCTAGAAGAAAGGGAACGATTGTCTGTGCGGACAGTTCTGTTCTGATTTTAGCGTACTAAGTTACAAGTAGCGAACAATTAGAGTCATATCGAAATATAAAAGCGCAGTATACACGGAATTGTAGTTCGTGAATTAAGTAATAATAAAGACAATACAAAACACATACGAAATCACGGTGTAATTGAATCGGAATACATCAACCACATAACAAATAGGTATAGCAACATATGCTTGACTATCAAAATTAATATAAATACAAGTTGTTATAAGAGTATTCACAGAAACAGCGTATAAATGATTTGTTACATAAGATTTATATAACAATTGTGTAGTAGAATAATCAAATCGGTCGCCTACAGTGTTAAATACATCTTGTTTTTTAATTTCATAAATAATTGCATAATGTTGGTGACAACAATCACAAATAAGTTGATTACAATTTGAAAGCTTAACAAAACAATAAACGGAACCTAATTTCTCTTCATTATTCTGATAATATTGTACTATAGATGATTCACTTTGCAGATTTCTATTATACATTTTAGATACGTAAAGTTTGTTATTATAAAGAAGTCTGAAATATTAATATATTGTAAAGTTATTATATGTTATTTCACTATTATTAAATGCATTTCGAATAATATCTATAATTGGTTGTATTTTGTATTTACCAACACTATAACAATGTGGGTATGTTGTATAATCCTAACTTGTTTCTTTTTTCTTATACAAAAATTTCGAATATTAACATTTGGCAATAATTCTAATATTCTGATCATTTTGATAAATTGATTTTGTGAATTAGCAAATTTTGTATCGATGTGACGTGTACCGTGAATTAATTTTAATAATTGACCATTTAAATCTTCATATTCATAGCATGTATAAGCCCATAAGGGCCCTAATTTTTTTACACAGTTTCCTAAATGTAACAATACATGAATATTTATCGAACAAAATTGAATTTTGCACATATCTTGAAATTCACGAACAAATCGTCGTAATAAATCTTGAGCTGCTTGTATCATAAAATCCATAATTTCATCAAAACTTAAAATTTTTATAGCTATAACTAATCGTAAATAATTTTCAAAATAATCTGCGCGCATTATATTTTCAAAAACAGGAATGTAATAATAAAAAAAACACTTTAGTTCTGATGCTTTCCAATGCATTAAATCTGTAACTGAACGTGGCATGCGATGAATAAATTTCGGAGGTTTTATACTTATTAATCGCCTATTAATAATATCGATAACTGCATGTAAAGAAAATGGAGCATGTAAGTATTTTATATCAAAAAATAACATCATCAGTTTTTTCATCACGTTACCATCAACACAATGCATACGATCAATTGCCATTCCGTTAATAAAATCTGGCATTATTTTTGATAAAATTGTATGACCTTTTACTCCCATAAAAGGTGTGTCTGATTTTGCTCTATTTGCGAATTTAATAGATTGTTGAGATGTTCTTAGATTTAATTCATTTTCAAATGGATAAATATGTACATGACTTCTAGGAACAATTTCAATGTTTTCGCTTTTACACAAGCATGAATGACAACCGTAATCACCATTAAATTGAATAAAATTTAAACATTCACATTTTGCAGGAAGGTCGCAAGTTTCCATTAATATTATACTTCTCACAATAATAAGGCTGTTATCAGGTAATTTAATTTGAATACCTTCAGCAAATTCCTGGAATGTTTTCATAAATTTATATAAAAATTAGTTCATTTGCGGGTTTTTATCATTGTACCAATATCCGACAAGTAAAGTATTCTCTCTTTTTTTTTCTATCTTCAAAAGGCAATTCATTAATGGTAAGATATACTGGCCAAATGCTTATGTTTGATGATTTAAACACTGGTATACCATCAGTATACTATGTAAAAGAAATATTGTTACGATTACGTAGAAATCCATTATTAAACCATTCTTGATATAATTGTCCATCATAAATATCTGTTATACTTTCAGGTAATTGCATTGGGCGTTCAAATCGACTTTGAAGTTTATCATAAAATGAAGGCCTTGCGTACATTTCTCTTAACTGATTTGTACAAGATAGTTCGATAAAATAGGCGTTATTTTTTTGACAACACAATGGACAAATATTATTCATTGATTTCAATTCGCGATTACAAATCGTACAATAATGATGTCTAATAACATCAGTCTCACTTAAACAAAAAATTTTTTTAAATTTATATAAACTGTTTTTTCTTAAATTTCTAGAAGAACAGTGGAACTCTATTACTTTAATAATGTCGGCAATAAATGACATCGTAAGATTATGATGTAGAAGAAGAGATAAAATTAATGACTTACTGTCACCGATAGTTATTTCAGCACCATGGTACAATGGTTCATTTTGGTTATCGATATCATTATTAATATGAACATTAACGTCATGGTTAATATCATCAATATCGATATTTTCATTATCGACACCATAGATTCTGTCATGAACATCAGAATCATCACTTTCCTCAAAAGTCGAATCCATATCATCCAGATCATTAGCAGAATCATAATTCCTAAAATCGTATCTGCTATTAATATCTACTCTCTCTTGGACTAGTTAAATTATATTAATTTTTATAAACAATAAAGCCTTTTATTTTTCTAATGTATTTTTATAATGCTTTTTTTAAATAAATATATTTTTTTATATAATAAAAATATAAATTTACATTATTTTTTTACTTATTATTTTTTATTATATTATTATTACTATTATTATAAATAGATTTACATACCCATATTCATTTTCAATTTCATTATTTTGAGCAAATTGTACTCTTTCGTGTACATCTTCCATTTCGTCTTGATTGCTGAATTTTGGAACATAATCATAGAAAAATTATTATCAAGATTATTAATAAGTTATCAAGATTATTAATAGGTTATTAAGTCATAATTACTTTCGATTATTTAATGCAAATAGAGCATTGTCCAGGTAGAATATCAAAATTGCTCTCTTTTAGAATAGCCTTTAATCGAATGTCTTGCTGTTTCTTGCAGAAATATTCAAGTGATTTATACGACATGTTCTTTATTATTTATGATTTATAACACAAGGATCAATTAATGGTCGTTTAGATAAATATTAACTAGATACCGAAGTTGTCTCTTCTAAAGAGCCTTTCTATTGTCATTGCAGGACCAAACCCTAAAGCTTCTTTATCCTTTGCGCGTCTCTCGTGTGTGCTTCATTTATATATTTTAAACATCCAAATATATATACGATTAAATATAATAAAAGGAAGTGAAAAAAGATATAAGAATGTGTAGTGAAAAAAACAATGTTGAAATTAAAAAAAGATCAATCGATAAATATGGCAGAAAATATTAGTGAAGAGAATATCTTGGATGAAAGCTTGTCTGCTAAGTTTAACAAAAATAATTTTACAGATTTTAATTGATATGATAAAGAGAACACACCACCTGCGAAAAAACCATTATTGGCTATTAAGTACGTGTAAATATGTATTTATGTAAATATATATTTCCTAATGTAAATTTCTCTTATACATATATATCGAATAAAAATATTATTTACAGATTGCAAAATAGAAAAAAGAAGGTTACCAAGCGGTGCAAAGCTGACAGAGCCAAATTGAATGGTCGGGATTGCTGGGAATGTAAAAAAATAATATATATTATATTAATTTACATATTTACAATAAAATATATGCAAAAAATTCTTTTCTTCATAAAAAAAGTATTAATTTTTATATGTAATTTTTAGTATTACGAGGCTCTATCATTGTCGGAAGATGAATTGCAAAAAAGAAAAGATCAATGTTCGCGGCATCGACATAAATACGAAAGACCACGTACACCAGAAGGTATATTTATACATATAATATTTCTCGTTATTTCTGATGTATATACATAATACATTAATTATATAAAATACAATGTAATCTTTTTTTTCTTAAAAGATAGAGATCCAGAATTTCTTGAGGAGATGTCTGCATGAGAAATTGTCAAGTACATATATATATATATGGCAAATTTTGATAGTTTTTCTTCAGTTATAACTCTTAATTGCAACTAAAATGTAGCTTCGACAGTTCAAAGTGGAACTTAAGACTTGATATACAACTTTATATATTAAACGCGAAAAATATCACGTCAATAAGATTTCTATGAAAAAAATGTTTTTTAGTCATTTAAATATACTAAAAGGGTGATTTTGTTGCTTTTTTGAATCAATTATAAATTCTTTTATTAACTAAAACATTTTTTTCCATAAAATAGCACGTTATAAAGTAAAAAAATTAAAAATTATTATTACTGATAAAAAACTATCAAAATTGCAATGTTTAACGTATTTAACCGAGTTTTCCACAAAATCTTGACGTGCTAAAGCATTTCTGCAAACGGATTTGAATTCAACAACGAAAAAATTTAATACAGCAATTATAAGTTTTAACCTTTTGCAAAAATCTTGTTTAGTGTTATTTAAAAAAAAATTGTTTATTTGTATTTAATTACCTTTTTTTTGTTTTAGATTCTTCTTCTTCATATACACTATATAAGTTGTAACAATTTTTATAATATTACACACACACACACACACTTTATAATAATTGTATAAATTTAAATTTATAATAATTATAAATAAAATAAGGTTTTTAAAATAAAGTATAAAATTTTATTATTATTATTATTATTATTAAGATATAAATGTGTAATATATAATTACGATAAAAAAATAATAATAATACTTGCAGGAAGACACGTTACATCATGTAGAATATATAACAAAAATTATCCATTGCAAACCCATGTAGAATCCTATCCTATTGCAAACCCATGTAGAATCCTATGAAAAATTAATCATTGCAAACCCATGTAGAATCCTAGGCAAAATTAACCATTGCAAACCCATGTAGAATCGTACCCATTGCAAACCTATGTAGAATCCTATGAAAAATTAACCATTGCAAACTCATGTAGAATCCTATGAAAAATTAACCATTGCAAACCCATGTAGAATTGTATTAAAAATTATCCATTGCAAACTTATGTAGAATCCTACATTGCAAACCCATGTACAATAGAATTGTATGAAAAATTATCGATTATAAACCCATGTACAATCGTAACAAAAGTAATGAAATAAAAAAAAAATTGCGCCAAGTGAAAGTAGAAACTTGTACCAGTGGAAAATTAAAATTGCAGACATATATAGAGTCGTATAATGAATCAGTAAAAATTTAAATTTGCAAATGTAGAATCGTACCATAAAAAAACTTATCTTTTAAAAAAAAAGATAAACAAGATGCCAAGTCCATGCGCCATGTGAAAAAGAAATAAAAAAATTTTAGTTAAAAAACTGGGCGCGCTGCTAAGTTTCAAAATTACAATGCACCTTAAAGTAACATTAATTAATTTAAACACAAAACATATTTTAACTGTAATGAGTTTAAAAGTAACAATTTAATTTTAATATTGTTAGAATATTATTTAGCAGCGCTCCCAGTTTTTTTAACTAAAATTTTTTTATTTCTTTTTCACATGGCGCATGGACATGGCATCTTGTTTATCTTTTTTTTTAAAAGATAAGTTTTTTTATGGTACGATTCTACATTTGCAAATTTAAATTTTTACTGATTTATTATACGACTCTATATATGTCTGCAACTTTAATTTTCCACTGGTACAAGTTTCTACTTTCACTTGGCGCAATTTTTTTTTTATTTCATTACTTTTGTTACGATTGTACATGGGTTTATAATCGATAATTTTTCATACAATTCTATTGTACATGGGTTTGCAATGTAGGATTCTACATAAGTTTGCAATGGATAATTTTTAATACAATTCTACATGGGTTTGCAATGGTTAATTTTTCATAGGATTCTACATGAGTTTGCAATGGTTAATTTTTCATAGGATTCTACATAGGTTTGCAATGGGTACGATTCTACATGGGTTTGCAATGGTTAATTTTGCCTAGGATTCTACATGGGTTTGCAATGATTAATTTTTCATAGGATTCTACATGGGTTTGCAATAGGATAGGATTCTACATGGGTTTGCAATGGATAATTTTTGTTAATGGCGTGCCCTTAACTGGTCGCCTTTTTTTACCTTTTTTTAAAGGTGAGTTTTTAGAGATTATATCATTCATTTTTGTATATTTTTATGACCGGAATAGAACAATTATTAAACATGTTTATCTAAACTTCTTTGCTTAAAATGATGTGTACAATCATATCCTAGAATCCTGATCATTCCTCCTAAAGCACCCTATTTATATAAATTTACCCATATGTGTGTGTGTGTGTGTGTGTGTGTGTGTGTGTACTAATGTCGAGCATTTTTTATACATTTTCTATTAAATTTAGATAAAAGTTGCAGGATTTCGAAAAAGAAAAAGTTGACACAGACTTTTTCCTAAACGGCGATTTTCAAGGTTATTTAAAGGTCACTTATATTTTCAAAATAGAATTACCTTAATTTTTCTCATATAAATCGATTCCTCGCAATATTTACTATAAAAAGTTGTAAAGGTATAATTTTTATGTATCTACATAATCTTACATAAACTTCAAAATATTACAAATATTTTATTTTATGAAATATTTCAGTTTATGTAAAATTATGTTAACTATCTTTTAAATTATTCACTTTTAGCCATCTTACCCTTACAACCTTTTATAGTGAATATTGCAACAAATTGGTTTATATATATAATATATATATAACATCAGTTATTATTAATTGATGTTTACATTTATTTTTAGACTTACTAGAGCTCAAATGCTCCACATTTTTTGCAAAAACTGTTTATTCTACAGATTTCAAATATGCTTTTAAATGATGATTGAATATTTTCTTTTTTTAATTATTTTTATTATTATTTTTCAATCTCAATCAACTTTTATAACTTTATGCCAGCACGATACAAATACATGTGTCTTTATTTTTTTTATTATTTTCATTATTATTTTTCAATCTCAATCAACTTCTATAACCTTATGCCAGCAGGATACAAATACATGTATGTCTTTATTATTGTATCAACTCTTGTCTTTTCCATGTAACCATGTCTTCATAGTTTGAATTATCCCTTCTTCTTCTCAATCTTTCGCAGAGATTTAATTAATTAAATACACTTCACACGAAATAAAGTTTGCTGGAAGATATACAGCAAACGATAACTGTAAAAACATGATTACGTGGAAAGAACAAGAGTTGGTACAGTAAAGGCAAGTAAGTAAGTATATGTAATGTATCGTATTGGCATAACGCTATATCCGCGGAGCAGATAATGTGGCTGTAGAGGTAGTCTGCAGTGCAGCTAATGTGGACGTAGATGTTGATTGAGATAATTGTCTAATATAAAATAGAATTTCAAAATTTAGTTTAAAAAGCTGTTGCATATATAAATAAAGTTTATTTTTTCTAAATTTGGAATATGTTTAATTAATTAATTTTTTAAGTCTATGTTTAATAAATTTTTTAAGTCTGTATTCAATAATTTTATTCATTTGATAAATACATGTATGTCTTTATTTTGATATGTTTAATATAATTAGAAATTCATTATTAATTAGATATGTAAACTATAAATTCATATATAATATTTGAAAATATATGTGAATATTTAAATTTTTATCTTCTCCTTCCTCTCCTTCAATCTCTTTAATATCAATATGTGTATGTGTGTACACGCGCGCACATTTGTACGTATTTATTTAATTATTGGATAGTTGAGAGTACTTAATTGATGAAAAATTATGACAATAATAATCCTTGTTTTTTTTTCTTATTATTTACTCATATTTTTTTGTCTATCTTATAAGATAAACACTTTAGAGATTGAATATTTCAAGTAAACTAATTGTAAGTAAATTTAACATTAATGCATATAGATGTTTAATCATGAATGTACTAAATAAGTACACAAGACGAACAGTGAGTGAGTGAGTGAGAATGAGAGAGTGTGTGTGTGTGTGTGCGTGTGTGTGTGAGAAAGAGAGAGAGAGAGAGAGAGAGAGAGAGAGAGAGAGAGAGAGAGAGAGAGAGAGAGAGAGAGAGAGAGAGAGAGAGAGAGAGAGAGAGAGAGAGAGAGAGAGAGTTAGCCAACATAACCCCGCACGCTGCCGATATGGCGGAGCGCCACTATCGCCATCTGTTGTAAAACGTGCGAGATGGACAAAATTACCACTACATGCATCTTGCATGTGTTGTGTACGTGTGATATATGTGTGCGCATGTGTTGTATACGTGTGAATACGTGTAGCACGATACTACTATGTATGCGTGGTCGATGATGATAATGATGATGATAATAATAATGATGACGGGGACGTTTCTTAATAGAAATTTTTCATATTTCGACTTTGCATTTATATATCTCTGCTTACAAATCACGTAGAGCAGAAATAAAGACACTTTTATTATATAATTCGAACTCAATCTATCGATTAAGTCTAGTATAAACTCGATTGCTTTAGCCATTATTGAGGATTCGAAATATTATAAAGACTCAAATGTCCGACTCGCGTTAAGATACACGGTGTCTCCGCTACGCCCTTAACTGGTCGCGAGACACTACCGTGTCTCTTGATAATTTTATATATTTAACATCGCAAGATAATTGTAATTTTATCTAACAATTGTAAAATAAGACATAAGGTGCAATAAAATGTTTATTGCATTTTATGCTGTGTCTTATTTTACAATAATTTTACAATTTTGTTAAATTAAATTACAGTTATTTTACAGTGTTACTAAACAAGTAAAATTATTATATTTTACATAATTTAATTTGCGTCTTTTTGCTTATTATTGTTATTTTCTGAATATAATTTTAAGAATAAAATCACACATAGGACATGAAGCTTTAATAGAGGTTTTACTTAAACCTATATTGCTCTCTTAGCTCCTACTGAAAAAGGACCTACTTTTATAATTAAAATATTAGCAGCATTTTTTGTTTCAAAGTAGCATTAGATCAAAATTTACAGAATTGAAGGTTTAATAGAGGAGTAAACAAGTATAATATCATTAAAGTAGGTTGTTCGAAAATCGAACGTCAAAAAAGCTGAAAAGTCTTAAAACATTATTGCATTAAAATTCATGCAGTCTTTTCATTCACATGCAACATGCATCATGCTTAATTTTATATTAATATTATTTTCAAATAGCGCTCGGCCGCACAGATATACGTATACCCCGCGCCTGCGAAAAGGAAGCGCTTACGTCAAATCTCATATAATGGTAAACACCGCGGTCGCGCGAGAGGAGATACATTTTAGTTCCCGATAATAACAAAACGATTATTTTCCTGAAAGTAAATAATTACACTAAACGCTCTTTCGCCCTCAGCCGAACGATAAATTTAAGAGAATCTTTCTCGACTATTCTAGAAATACGGGCCTATATAAACCTCCTCTCTCGTGATCGCGGTGCTCTTTTCCGATTGCTTGTCGCGTCAAGAGTGTGCTTATACTTTACGAAAAAGATCGCTTGTCTTTTTCGTTTTTTCACGTTCAATTACCGTTGCTTGCGGAACATTTCGTTATTAATTATCGACTCGGCTATTTCTTTTGGTTTATTCTTATCAGTTAATTCTCTGGCAATTTCTGTGCGGTTTAAACAATTGTAATTTTTGTTGTTTGTAGTGTAAATATATTTTTTTGTTCACGTTACGCGTGTGTCGAGTGCAGTACTTCTCTATCGTCTCGCTTCCGACCTTCCTTTTCCGCGATCCGTTGTGCACATAGGTTATTGTCATTATATGTAAGTCGATAGGTCAGTCAAATAGGTGCAAATTAGCTTTAAAGATGTTAAAATAGTATCAAGATTTCGACTCGGGTTTTCACTTGCACTTAACGTTAGTAACTCGCAACACGTGACAATAACGCACGATACGAATAAAATGCGTACGTTCGAGAAACTTGAAATACACATTTTCTTTTGTACAGCGGGAAATTTATACTTCCATTTCCCGTCGAAAAATTCGACATTTTCCCCGTTTAGATTTTGAAAGAGCGGGAGAATCGAAAAAAATTTCAATTTTCTTGCTAGCGATTTCTTCGTTTTTCACGAAGGAGGTGACGAAGAATATTCTTAATCTAGTTTACTCACCTATCGGATGATACTTTTCTTAAATTCTGGGTGTTTCTTAAAACTAAATATCTCTTAATTTGTTATTTATCTTCGGAATGTGCTTTTTTCTTCATAAATAGGCGTGACAGAAAGATTTTTAGTTATTTCATTGGCGAACGTCGATTTTCTTTCTAATAAATATTTCAGATGGTGTTAAGTTTTACAACTATTTTCTCTGTGCAGTTTGGAAAATCGTAAAATATAATTTATTTTTATTTTACGAGATACAATGAACTACAAAAATATCAAAGGATTGCTTTTTGTTTACCATGTCATATATTCATATATTGGTGCATGTACTAAATCTCTAACCTTTTTTTGTCTCCAAACATTTATTTTACTTCTTTATTACACGAAATTTATTAACTCCAATCTTTATCCTTTTCCGACGTTCTCAAACTCGTAAATTTCTTACTATTTTAGTTTTTTTCGTCTTAATTAATTAGTTGTTTATTGAACTTGGAGTGCCGCGGTGTGATATCGAATCGATTTGATGCGAGGAATTGAAATGATTAGAGAATTATTAAAGTAAAACTCAGAGTATATTTTCTAATGTAACAAGGTCCTCGAAACTGTACAGGATTATTAATTCACTCGCGTTATAATATACGTCCGCACGCGGTAACAGTCGGAAAACGAATCTCTCGCATGTACAAATGTTCTACCTATCTTTTGCCTCAAAACGCCCTTCGATAGGCTTCGAGAGGCTTCCAGAATTTTCTGTCTGTTTTACTTGCTTTGTTTCTTAATCGTCTTGATATTTGTCTCTATCTGTCACGTCTGTTCTGTTTATTTCTATTTATTTATGTCTCGGTGACCGTATTCGTATACGTGTTTATCGCTCAATAATTTTAGTGAAGTATGTGACAATGTAATCGCCACACTATATTTTAAAAGAATAAAAAATATTTTCAAATCAAATCTCCCGAGCGTTTTCTTTTTGTTTAATACATATTTGTTTAAACATAAGAATTCGATTTGACATGAAAAATTTAATTTTTGTTTATTTACTTACATACACAGATTTTTCTTTCGTCCTTTTCTTGCGTTACATGATCTCGTTTCTAGAAATTTCTAAATATTTCTAGAAGCTTTTTATTTAACGCGTACAAATCTGAACATGAAAAATCATGATTTTTCACGTAAAATACGTCTTCCCCACTTTTATTTTTTTAATTTTTGCGAGAGAAGGAGAACGATAATATAAGCGAGTCGACAAGTCGTTCTTCCGCATTCATTCGAGTTCGAGTTTACAGAAATACAAGTTCAAGGTACGAAGAAAGAATTCCTCGCAGTTTTGCCATTTTACCGGATTGTCCTGACTACTCGTAAAATTTTACAAGTGAAAACAATGGCTACGCGCAAGGAAGTACCTAACTTTCCCAAATCTGAGCGCAATCGCCATATTCGCAGAACGGCTAACAACGACGGCATGAACATCGATAACGTCAGAAGATACAAACAACGTTATTTATTGTTATTGACGACGTATGAACTTAATTCTTCTCACACTAAGATATACGTTGGATTGCAGTCGAAGAACGATGGCGGCTTTATACCGATTGTTAAATTAACGGGTAATTACACCGAAGGAATTTGCTTCGACGTCAACACGTGGCGTCAGTTTCAAACCAATATGAATCTATGAACTTGAATGAGAATCTAAAGATTAAACCAGATCCTATTATTATCGAGAATATTTCGATCAACTTCACTACTGCTTACGGAGCGAGAGCTGTACTGGTGGCATACAAAGAAAACAACAAAGATCATGCAGCGGAAGATAAAGCGAAAGAAGAAGAATCTCAGCCGCCGCTGAAGAAACGAAAAACTTACGCAGTTGCAATAGTGATGCAGAAAACTACTTTTCTCGGCTTGGAACATATTAGAAAATGCGTAGATGCACATTTGACGCAGTTAGTTTCTATAGTCGATACTGTTGATGTAACTGCAAGATATTTAATTAACGAAATAGAATTAAAACTTCCCTCGTCTTACATTGATCGTGAAATTATAAAACTTACTATCAAAGGCAATTATCAGAAAATTGAACGTAATGTACGAACGCAAATAAATAGCAAAATTTTTAGATGTTTACTTTAACATTGTATTTGTAGAATTACGCTTCGATTTAATGAAATTCTCCGTATTATTTTGCTAAAATGCAAATCTTAATTTTTTCTTAAAAAAAATATCACTAATAAATAAAACTGTTTCTATCTTAAATCTGAACATTTTCTTTTATTCTCCTCCTCCTCCTATAATGTTGTCTGAGTTTTATTGCGAGCGTAGAACGCAAGCAGACGAAGACAACGATGTATCCTTTCTGCGCGCGGTGTCCGCGCCCCTTGCTGGTCCAGATGAGGATGGGTCCCGCATAGTCCAGGCCGGTGCTAAGAAATGGTCGAGTTGGCGTCACTCGGTCACGAGGAAGGTTGCCCATTGGAGGTTGTGGTGTGGCAGCTTGCCAACGAGTGCAGGTGACGCACCGATGCAACTGCTGTTTAACGACGGTCCTCCCGCGTGGCACCCAAAATCGAAGGCAAAGTAGGCCGAGTGTCAACTGAACGCCGCCGTGCAGAGTCCGACGATGGCAGGACTCAATCAGAAGTCGAGTCATCCAGGAGGCCGGCGAGACGATCATCGGGTGTTTCTCGTCGTGGGACAGCAGAGCATGTTTGAGACGTCTTCCGACGCGCAGTACGCCTTGGTCGTCGAGGAATGGGTTCAACTTGGTCAGTGAATACTGCGTGGAAGACCGGGGCGTCCCGCGGTGGCAGCTGCTACCTCGTCTGAGAAGTGGAGCGCCTGCACTACTTAAAGCCATCGGAGTAGGGCGGCGTCTAACTCGTCTGGGTGTAGTGAACGACCAGGTGTGACATTACGGCTAGCCAGGTTGAGCCATCGACGACATCAAGCAGTAACTCGCAGCAGTCGATGCAGTGTAGGGAACCGAAAAAGAAGATCCGATTTGACGATAACAGAACTCTTGGTCATCAGGCTGGTGGTTCGTTGTTCCGGAAGGTCATCCTCCGAGATGTCGACCTCTGAGCTGGGCCACGCCGTCTCGTCCAGTGACAACCAAGTAGGTCCTGTCCACCACAATGCGTGGTTGACTAGCTCACCAGGACTAATGCCTCGTGATGCGCAATCTGCAGGATTATCTTTCCCGGCTACGTGTCTCCGTTAAGCGTCCGGGAGCTCTGTCTGGATATGAGCTACCCGGTTGGCGACGGAAGTTTTCCAGCGGGTAACGTGTCCCTGGATCCAATGGAGCGTGACCTTCGAATCGGACCACAAGTGCACTGGGGTAGCTGCCAAGCCGAGCGTGTTGCGGACATGTAGCGTGAGCGTGGTGAGTAGAGTAGCAGCGCACAATTCAAGGCGAGGTAATGACACTTGCTTGACGGGTGCGACTTTGGACTTTGCCATTAGCAAGTTGACTGATGCTTTGGTTTTTGCAGTGTTGCGGATGTAGACCACGGCGGCGTATCCTCGTTCTGACGCGTCGGCGAAGCCATGGAGCTGCAACGTTGAGTGATTGTCGTCGGTGCTGAGCCAACGCGTCACGCGTATGTGGCTGAGAAAAGGAAGCTGGTTTAGCAACTGTTGCTAGCGTTGAGTGTCCTTGGTAGGCAGCGGAGAGTCCCAATCCAATTGCACGTGGCGAAGCCACGTGGTCTGGATCAGGATTTTTCCCCGAATCACGACAGGCGCAAGCCAGCCCATCGGGTCGAACAGTCGTGCAGTCTCGGCGAGGACTCGTCTCTTCGTGAACTCGGTGATTGAACGGGGACGTATCGCGAAGATAAACCAGTCGCCTTGAGGATGCCATCGCAGGCCCAGGGTAGAATGGCTCTCTCCGTCCCATGAGTGTGGTCCGTGCTGAAAACGATGCTTCTGTAGGACTCCCGTGAGAACTTCCGGTTCGTTCGACGCCCATTTCCTCAATGGAAATCCGCCCGCCGTGCAAAGATTGCGCAGTTCTGGAGGTTGACTGCGTCTTTGAGGTTGTCCGCACCGGTGACCACGTCGTCGACGTAGCAGTCACGCCGAAGCGCCGTGGCCCCTTGAGGAAACTGCGCCCTCTCGTCCGCACAAAGTTGCCGCAGCGTTCTAATGGCAAGGAAAAGTGCACAAGCCATTCCGTAGATCACTGTCAGCAACTTGTATTTGTGGATTTCGTCAGCCTTGTTGTGGCGCCACAGGATTGTCTGAAAGCGGCAATCTTCAGGATGTACTAGGATTTGTCGGTACATATTCTCAATGTCCGTGACGAAAACGTACCAATGCCAACACCACCGCAGTAGCACGTCGGTGAGCGCTGGTAAAAGATTCGCACCAGTCATGAGATACAAATTCAGCGAAGTACCGGGCCGTGTACGTTGAGAGCCGTTAAACACGACTCGGAGTTTTGTAGTCGTGCTCGACTCTTTCAGGACTCTGTAGTGCCTTAAGTAGCACTTGAGACTGGAAGCGGTTGTCGGCGTGTTGACTTTCCTCATGTGTTGCAGGTCCTCGTACTCCTGCATGAAGCCTCGATAGAGGTCGCCAAATCGAGGATCTCGGCTTCCCTTGCTCTCCATAGCTCCTAGGAGGCGCTCCGCTGGCCGACGAGTTTCATGAAGTGTCGTCGGCGGTGAGGAAAATGGCAGCCTCACCATGTACCTCCCGGTAGGCGTGCGTGTGACGGTGCGCACAAACAGGTCCTCACACTTGGTTTCTTCGGAAGTGAGCGGAGCCCGAGTTATTGGCTCTCACTCTCCTACTCCCAAAATCGCCGAACCAGGTTGGCGAGGTCATGGTCGGCGGTGCACTAAAACGTGCGGCGATGTCCGTTGGTTGCTGCTGCGTCGTATCCGCCGGACAGAATCCATCCCAGGCTGATTTGCTGGGCGATCGGCATCCGTGACCCACCCTTGCGGAGGCCTTCCTCGAGGATCAAGGAGTAGACCTCGGCTCCTAGCAGTAGCTCCGCTAAGTCGTCGTCCAAAAAGCGGGGGTCGGCCAGCTGGAGTCCTTGAAGAGGCCAGCTGCGGTCTTCTCTCGAGACCGAGCCTTGCTGAAGAGAGATACGAGGCAGTATGAAGGCTACCACCGAGAGCTTGACGTTGGTCACATCTGACGTAATGTGCAGCGTGACCTTGCCGCGAGCTGATCCTGAGCAGGTCCCTTCGATGCTGAAGATGAACAGGTCTGTAGAGACTTGAGGCAGGCGGAGACATTGCGCCAAGGTCTCGAAAATGATTGACACCTCGGAGCACTGATCGATCAGGACGCGCACGGCGTGTGGCGATCTGTACCGATCGTCGATGTTGACTCGAGCTGTTGCGAGAAGAACGGCCTTGTGATCCTGGTTCCGAAGCGTAGTGGCCAGTGTAGTGGCGCATGTGGTGGCCTCAGCTGACGGCGATGACATAGGTGCTTCGTGCAACATGGTGTGGTGTCGTGCGTCGCACGTACGGCAGTTCTTCTTTGACTGACACCGTGATAGAAAGTGGTTTCTCAAGCAATTGTAACAGAGTTTGTTTGTCTCGACAAATGTTTTACGCTCGGTGATAGTCTTGGCCTTGAAATCTCAGCAGGTCATTAGTGTGTGTTTTTTGCGACACAGTGTACAGTGCGGCGACTTAGTTCCTTGATGTTTCGTGACGTGTGCCTTGGCAACTCGTGGAGCATCTCCGGACGTTTTGCTGACGTTCTTCGGTCGTGCGGCATTGAGCGTCAGAATCCGTCGGCTTAAAGAAGTTGATGAGTGCCTCGTTCTGTGGTGATTCGGAGGAGTCTGACGTAAATGACTCCCCTTCAAGACGCGTACGTGCGTCAAACAGTTCGGTGACCAAGTAGTTGAAGAGATCCATCTCGTGGGTGTTGATTGGACGTCCGATACTCTCCTGAGCATTGACGGCGGCAGTGACGGCGTTGTAGGATGCGTCCCAATTCCTCTGCGGTATCTCCCTTCATTTTTGGCACGGCGGTAAACGTGGCAAAGTTGGAGCGGATTAATTCCTTTTTATTATTGCAGTGCTTGTCCAAGATCGCCCAAGCGCGATTATAGTTGTCACTGGTGATAGGTAATGATTTGATCAACCTTTCAGCTTGCCCCGTCAGACATGAGCGGAGGTGGTGAAGGCGCTCGATGTTGGAGATCGCATTGCCACCCACGACGGAGAGAAAGAGATCTCTGAAGAATGGTCAATCAGCACCAGAAAACAGCGGTACCTTGATGCGCGACAGTGATGACCTTGATGTGGCGTCGGCAGGTGGAGGTACGTTCGGCGCCCGAAAGTGTTCGGCATAGCCATCAAGTATGCTTTTTTGCGTCACGTACAGGTTTTCCGTATCTGCATGCAACTCTGATTTGAAGTAATCGCTCTCGCCGAACTTCTCTTTCAAGGCCGCGCGAATAAGGTCATGCTGTGCTTCAAACTTTGTCCACAGCTGATCCAGGATTCTGGTGCGTGTGGCAATAGCACTGGCGGTGATGTTGGAGCTGCCCAGCTTCTTTAAATACTCCACAGAACGTGAGATGCGGATTTGAATCTTGCGTTGACAATCGACCAGCGTGGGCACATCCATGATGGCTGCACACAAGGATGTTCACTAACTTCACCGACACGAGGAGTCACGCTCGCGAACTCGCGGTTGCCGGTGCGACGGATCCGGCTCGAAGGACCAGAAATATGTTCACGAACGCGTTGAGTGAAAGGAGATCGCGCGACAGAAAGCTAAGTCACCTCTTGTATAAAAAAAAAGAGTTTAATTTTATGACATACATTGATTGACAAATTACACTTGCACAAACTTAATACAGACGTTAATTACTTTCAGAAATACTTAATCAAAATCAGAGAAAGGAATAAGCGGCGGTCGTCAACAAATTTGCGGTTTAACTATTAAGCGGATTTGCGATGTGCGGTTCACAGCGGAAAAGCGATAAGGCTGTCAATCCGGGTGTGAGCTCCCCCTTTATAGTTTTCCGGACGGAGCCCACCCTCGCGTGAAGCGTCAATAATTTTGAGTAATTTCAATATTGCGCTAGGTGACCTGAGCGCATTACTCATAATTGGCCGCTGATAATTGACGCAAAGAAGGCCCGAAGAGAACATGCGCAAGCGGGCAATCGCGGTAATCATTGGTGATTCGAGGCGTCCGTGATAAGCCGCGTATGCTTGTTACAGTATAAGTATTCGGCGGAACGGTTGCGATACCGTTAATTGTTTACATTTTGATAGTTTTTTGTTGATGACAAGTTTATGACTAGTTGATTTATGTCGAGTTTTTTTCTTTGAAAACATAGAAAAGCGACGTAAATATTTGTTATGGATTTAATATCGACTTGTCTAGAATATACTGGAATATTCTATTCGCGTTTTGTACAGTCATGAACAATTTTATTAATTAAATAATTAATTATTATAAAAGTAATAAAAAGATTTTAGTCGAAAAATTATTATATTTTAATAAAATTACAACTTTATTGTCAAAGATAATTAATTAAACAACATTGTTGTTCGAAAATTGAACGTTTAAAAACCTGCAAGGTAAAAAGCATAAGACCACACTCATGCAAAAAAATATAATATTCATGCAACGTCCTTATGCCGCATGCATCATGCTATACATATTAATAAAAATATTATATACAAATAGCGCTCGGCCGCGAGGGTATACGGATACCCCGCGCCTTCGAGAAATAAGCGCTTAAGTCATTTAACATTAAATTGTAAACACCTCGGTCGCGCGAGAGGAGACAAAAAATAGTCCTTATAATAACAAAAATGAGATCTAACTCAGGAGTAAATAATTACAATAAACGTTCTTTCGCCCTTAATTTCACGATAAAACATGAGAAAATGTTCGCAAATGTTCTCGAAAAAAGGGCCTATATAAACCTCCTCTCTCGTGACTGAGGCGCTCTTTCCGTTTCCTAGTCGACGCGAATAGAGTGCGAGTTCTTAAAACTGAAAAAGTGATAGCTTGTCTCTTTTTTCGTGCGTTATCTCCGTTGCTTGCGGACTTCTATACAATTATATTGACAACTCGGCTAATTCTCTTGATTTATTCTCATCGGTCAATACGTGTAAATTCTATTGTGTTAGTGTTAAATAAATTTTTGTTGTTAACGTTACGCGCGTGTTGATCTAAGTGTATTCCAGTGTTCTCGCTTCCGGATTCTTTATCCTGCCTTCCGTCGCGTACAATTGTAAAAATTAAAAACTTTACATATGTATATTAATTACATATATATATATATATATATATATATATATATATATAATATATATTGTTACGTCCTCCGGACGTTCTCTCTCTCAAATCACTCGTACACTCTCACACACGCGGAACACGCCCGAAAAGGATAAAGACTCTTAAGGTGGTACTGAGTTTTAATATGAAAATCCAGTACAAAAGAACGATGCAATACAATAAATAATATGCGCAAATGCTCATTGACCTCGAAAGCGTCTGCTCGATGCGACAGCTCGACCAAATCTGTCATGGAGCCTCAAAACAACCACAGGGCGGTTGTCAATAAACAACCCCCTTAACGATGAAGTTCCACAACGACACACAAGGGATGATATTCAGGGGATGAAAGATCAGGGACGTAACAATATATATGAGTAGTAGTTTTAATAATAAAGTAGGGGAGACCGGAGCGAAGTCGTCATTACAGTTATCTCGAAATCTATGTTATGTGAACTCGTTATTAATATTATAAACGCTATTTATGATGTCTACGTAACCAACAGAATTTAGTGAAGTTATATGCTATTGTTCACGAACGCGCTGCGAGAGAAAGGATCGCGCGGCACCAAAGGATGAGTCACCTTTTGTATTAAACTGACTTTAATATTATAAAACAATTAAGAATAAACACTTCAACAAACTTTTACAATCTTACTTAATTTACAGAGAAAATCGGAATCAAAATCGAAGTGCGGAATAAGCGGCGGTCGTCAACGAATTTTAGCGGTTTTACAAGTATGCGGTTTGCGTTATGCGGTTCACGGCGGAAAAGCGATAAGGCTGACAAGCCGGGTGTGGGCTCCGCTTTTATAATTTTTAGAAAAGAGCCCACCTTCGCGTGATGCGCCAATGATTTTGCGCGTTTTGAAAATTGCGCGAGGTGACCCGAGCGCAGTACGCGTATTGGCCGCTGTCAAAATTGACAGGATGTCGGCTGTGAACGAGCATGCGCGAGCGGGCGACCGCGATGATCATTGGTAAAACGAGGCGCCCGTGAGACGCCGCGCATGCTCGTAGAAATATAACTATTAGGCGGAACGGTTGCGATACCGTTAGTTGTTGGTATTTTGGTAGGTTTTTTACATGACAGAATGATTTATGTCGCGGTATGATTTCTTTAAAAAACAATATGAGTGTTGTTATTTCCGCTCGGTATAGAATATTCTAAAATATTCTATATGAATATAATATTTCCTTACGCGTATGATATCACAATAATTCTAATATGCATTTCGAACAGCTATGTTGTGATTTTGATTACAACAAACGTATTTTTAGTAGTCCAAAGTGAAATTTTTTACGCATCGAAAATTTTTAATATTTAAAATTTTTTTCAAATCTGTAGGTAAGTGATTTTAAAGAGTAATGTGTGCTGAACTGAAATCCAGTGCAGTTTTTTTTTTATTTCTGTTTATTTCTAATATTTTATGAACGACTAAACTTGAAATTTGTGTCTGGGGTGAAGTCGTCACCAAGTCACAGTGACGACTTCATCTGGATGACTTTCCGTTGCAAATGTCATTGTTTTTTTTCAATTGCAAAAAAAGGTACGCATGTATTATCGCAAAACGACTCCTGTCGACAAGTAGCAATTGAGGAAGGCAGTTCTTGGGGTAAAAAATGATTAAAAAATGATGATTTGGGATAAAATGAAAATTCAAACAGCCGCAAAACAATAATATGGAGTCCCGAACTTAAAAAATAAATATTTAAATTTAATAAATGTTAAAATAAATTAATGTTAATAAATGTTAATAAATGTTACCCAGCCAGAATGATATCGAAGATCATAGAAGATGATATCGAATCAACATCAATTCGTCGTTGAATCGACAATTTATCGTTGAATCGGTGTCGATCGGGTAAATCACCGTCGAATCGATGTTGATTCGACGTCGATTTGATAATTCATTTTTGGCTAGATAATAAATGTTAATAAATGTTTAAATTTTTCTATTAAAAATGATTAATAAAATATATTTTATTGTTTTTCATGATCGAAATTACGTATTTTTATTTAAAATTCAGTCTAAGAATAAAGTGATGACTTTGCCCCAGGGAGGTGACGACTCCGCCCCGGCAATTTTAAAAATTCAATTTTTACACTTTTGTCATTTTTATTGACTCTATACCAATTGAACAAAGTGATGTAGACCAAAAATACCCAAAAAACATTATAGTCAAGGATTCATACTTTACAACGTACACTACATTTCATTAAAATTATTTATTTTGTTGTTAAAAACCGGCATCGAAAAAAGGTGACGACTTCGCCCTGGTTTTCCCCTATATTATAATAAAATTACTATATATGTATATACAATATAAAATATATTAAATTAATAGTTAATCAACATATAAACACAATCTATAGTTCACTCGGCATCTTCTGGTTCATCTTCCTCATTCTCGTTGTCATTTAGATCATCGCAATCATCTTCATCATTATCTTCGTCGTGATCGTTGTCACATTTATTTTGCTTTTCACGAGCATTTGTATCATCATTATCTTCATTATTATCACCTGCACACATGTAAACAAAATAATTAAGAAACTACAGTTCAATTTTAATTTTAAATAATATAATTTTTTAATATTTTTTTATAATTTTAAAGCTTTAAAAAAAAGAGGGTAATAATTCAATCGACCAAATTTGGCAAATAAGTAAATTTATTGAATTTTCACAACGTTTCGGCCGTGGGTTTCGGCCCTTATCAAGTGCTATGTTCTTAAATCAAAGTAAATCACAACTTTTTTAAAAAACAAAAATTCGATTTTAGAATATGACATCATATAATAACATGATAGTATAAAACAAAATAACTATGTTACACAACAATTTAAAAAAAGCTTTATAAAATGTTTACCTTCTTCTTTATCTGGTTGAATGACGACGTTATTAATAAATGTGGGTAGTTGGTCTCATTTAAAAAGAATATTATTCGTCAATTTCTTCCCAGCTATTATCTAGTGGATAGAATTGTTGGATACTTCAAATGTGCATTCCTCCAAATATTCGAGATGTATGAAGTCCTTAAAAGTTGCTGGCTCAATTCAGATTTGCAAGGTGGAAGGATTGAGTCATCGAAATTATTCGTTTTAATTTTGAATAAGCCACTTCTATTGCTGAAAACGTATGTTTTTGCAAACATGGCAAATCTGACTTTATTCACGTCAATAATTTTCTTCATTGTACAACCGACAAATGCTTCTAAAATTTTCATTTCTTCTTTTGAGTCACATTCTGCCAGATTTCCAAGATCTAAAAATGCTTCTTGATATTTTTCAAAACTTTTTAAAATTGCTAAAGGTCGCTTTTTGCTTTTTCTGGAAAAAACGGATTATAGTCACAGCTAGTAAAGGCATGCACGCCAGGCAGTGAGTTACATAAAGATTTTTGCAAACATTTGTACAATTTCGTTACGTCGATGTATCTTTGTGCATTTCCAACACCGACATCCATACAGATTTTAACAGACCCACGCAGATGTTCCATATTACCAAGCATTATAATCAGAATGTTTGTGTCGGAGCATCTAATTAAAATGTTTTCTTCATTCGTGTTACATGCATGATAAACAATCTCTGTATCTGCTTTTTCATGCCTGTCGCATATGAAAATAACATATGAAACTGATCGTTTCACCTTGCCATTTTCTACTTTATACTTGTAGCATTTGTCATAATTTAGGTACACAGTCTTTGAAGCAATCAATGATGCTATCTCATCATTTGACCAAAAATTTATTAAAAATTTTACTAATGCTTCTTCGAATTTAATATTTTTCAATTCTCTTGAAATGATGGTCGAACTTGGTCAAGTCCAAAAATTTTGTGCAGACGATAATCAAAAGAATCTCGTAAAAGATGCTCGTGATCTTTAATCGAAGGTTTAAAGTAACGATCGAAAACGATAGCTACTGTTCTTGCATTTTATATTTTTATACTCTTCGTAGTTTTGTAAAAATTTAATAAATTTATTGTTGGTTATCATGGAACATAATGAATTTTTCAAAAATCTTTTAGATATTTTTTACATTCAGTACCGATTTCAAAGTTATTAACTTCAAGGAACTGCTAAAAATGTAAAATTTGAAGTGCTAACACTACCATAAGATGTAGTCTCTTACATCTATTGAAATGCTTTGCAGTTATAAATGCATTTACTGAGCCACTCGCTAACATTCCGCTATCCACCATAATATTTGATAAGCACAAACCACAATTATCAGTAAACTTTCCGATAGCTTAAAAATAGGCCATCATAATATGAAATGTATGAAATAGATGTATGAAAAGATTGTCGAATCTTGGCTTTTCACTAGCTTGGATTTGAAGTGCTACTTTAGCAATTGCTAAATCGTAAGTTACTTGCATATACAGGGTTTGTCCGGAAAGTAATGCGTCGCATTTTTTTAAAAAAGAATTTATTGATCGCATAGGTAAAACAACTTAAAATTGTTCGAAGTATGACCCTTCTGCGTCAATACATTTTTGCCAACGCGATTTCCATGCGTCATAAGATTTCTGGAACTCCTTGACTGGGATGCTGTTCAGGGAGGCCGTCGAAGTAGCTTGTACGTTGTCAACCGACTCGAGCTGTTGTCCTTTGAGCTCCCTTTTCAGCCGAGGAAATAAAAAAAAGTCCGCCGGGGCCAAGTCGGGACTGTAGGGCGGCTGCGGCACCGTTGCCACACCGATCCGGGTCAGGTAGGCCGTAATAACAAACTTTATCGCATAGCGTTGCTCTATCGTTCTCTCCATCACAAGTTCGACGCGACCACTAAGCAGAGGTTCACAGAATAAGCCGTCCTAACCCTCCAAGCGCATGGAAACAATTGAGCGACCTACCGTTGGAAAGCTAAGGGTACCCCCCTTCCTCCCCAACCGGTCCCATCGCTCTGCGATGTATAGTCGCGTCACAAAAAAATGCGACGCATTACTTTCCGGACAAACCCTGTATATAGGGTTTGTTGTATTTCTCGGCGACTTTTTGGCTTTGCACCATCGTTTCCAAT